>NC_039359.1:153208725-153508725 GCF_003573695.1 Papaver somniferum | reverse complement strand
ATCGAATCGGATTTTTAAGTCAATCAAAAGTAAAAATAAATGGTGGGTTTTATTACTTTTGGTTTTTTCTATCATCTCTATATGCAATGGAGAAGATGAAGAAGAAGAGAGAAAGAAAAATAATTTTGTTATTTTTATGATCATCATCTTCATCACGATGCAATGGAGAATCACGATGTGATGAAGAAAAAATAGAAGAAAGAAAGAAGCATTATACTTTAAGTTTTATAATGATCAAGATTTCATCATGATGAAATTATGATCATCATTTTCATCGTGATGAGAAGTGAAGAAGAATAGAAGATTAAATTTTTTTTTAATGGTTAGAATATATTTATAGGAAAGGGTATATTTGACCTATACTATTGATTTGGTTTCCCCCTATCCATTTTAGGATGTTAGAACCCAAAAAAGCCCTAAAAGACCTTTGACTTTAAATCCCCAATAATAGGATTCCAAGGAACATCGTGCAGGAAAAATAAAACTTAGGACACGTATTGCAGATCTCTTAATATTTGTTGTAGTTTTGTAGTGAAAATGTAGGGAAGACAAAGAGGCAAAGAGTTTCTATTGATTAACATCAACCAAATTACATAGAATAATATCATATATATACACATGTAGTAAGTAAACCCTAGAAACTATATTGGGTCACACATCCATGGGCTACAATCCCTACAACACTCCCCCTTGTGCGGTCCATTAGAACTCTGTTTGTAGTGCTCCACGTATACTACTTCGAATGTGGGTCTTCAAATGTCTTCCTCTCCTTGATAACTTGTGCCGAAATCAACTGCCTTATTAAAAATTTGATAAGGAAAAACTCAATCGGATAAAATCTTGGTAGAACTCTTCACATGTAGTACTTCACATGTTTTCTCGTACTTTACATGTAGTTCATCACATGCAATACGATCTTCAAAGATCGACGAGTCTAAGTTAATTGCCTCGTTAAAACTTCGTCAGGAAAACCCCAGAGGGACAAAACCTGAACTAAAGAAAAAGAGTACAATATTAATTAAACTTAGAACATAGTTGGATGCGTATACGTTTCCTCATTAAAACCTTGACAAGGAAAATCCATTGGGATAAAACCTTGGAGAAGGGAAAAGAGTACAACGTGACAAATGCAAGTAAAGGTGATCTGTTGCAAATGATCACTTTAGTTGCTTCACAACTCCTAAGGCAGAAAATCCTCGTGAGAGAGACAATAGCCTTAGATGGGAAATTATATTCTCGGTGTTTGTTGTTGTCTCATTAAAAACCTTGCCGAGCAATAAAACCCTGCGAGGAAAATTTACCTCGGTGAAGGAAAATAATTCAACACGCTATTAGATGCTCCCCCTGATGTCAAACAATTTTCAGTCGTCTAATGCAGTCAGAAGAAGTTAATCACACTTTACTTTGGTGACTTTAATGTTTATAAGACCTTGTTGTTGATTCTAGAAGTTACGTTACTTAACAGACTATCGCGTTTCATTTCTTTGATTCAGATATTTTCAGTAATATCAACGCGATCTTTATGTCTTCAACGTTCAACATACTTGATGCTTTTAGTGTCGTCTCGCTAAAACACCTTTTCCAGTGATAAAACCCTTTGGGAAAAACTATTCTCGATCGAAGGGAAAAAGAGTACAACACATCTTCAATTTCGAAGTAAAATATGTCGACATCATATCCTTAGATCCTCCCTCTGATGTCGGCATCTCCCTCTGATTACTTTCAGAGTTGTTCCAGACAGTTCCTTTAGTCATGTATTTTTCGAAACTGAATATTGGTAATGACTTAGAAAATAATCTACCATATCTCCCCCTGATTACTTTCGTTGGGGAAGAGATCATTATTCCTTCATAATCAACAACTTTTGGATTGCACTTTCATTAGCATTCCTTTTAATGTCCTTGTGGGGATAAAAAAATTTATGTCAATGGTTACTTTTAAGTACATGATTACATTCATTATACCATTCCAATGACGTTGCGTTGGCGCGGAGCTATATCTATCTAACAAGTTCCCTGAGGATGTAAGACTTAATCGAGTATATTATTATACTAAGTACAACAATGTGTCTATTGTACTTAGATATGGGAATTTCATCTCCCAACACATATTCGTTATATTCCTTTGGACTAAATGGTTACTTACTTACATTTGAAACTCGACTAATCATGGGAGTGCTATCAGGATGCATGTCGTTGTTATATTGGCTGACAACTTTAGACATATGCAAACTGGTAGAATAATATACCACAATCTCAGTATTCGATCGAGCTTTCCCTAGATTTTTCATCTCAAATTTGGATTTTAAATAACTTTTAAGGTCTCTTATTACATCAAGAGTACACATCATGTCTGTACCATCAACATAAATAGCTGCAATTCTAAATCAGGAACTTTCTTATGAATACGCAAGGAAAAATAACTTACTTGTCTATCCCCTCCAAATCAAATAGACACTTAGACGGGTATACCACATCTGCCTGATTGCTCAAATCTATAAGTGAGCGTTCTATCTAACTGTAAACGCACTCTGTGGTTTAGAGTCATTTGATTTGGGAAACAAAAGTATATCAAGTACTTTTGTAAATATCTTCTATCTCTTGATTCTTTAAAAGATACGTAACAACCACATACATATGCTGCATTTCAAGTCCTTTTGAAATTACCAAGCTAACTAAGTAGCGGAACTCTATAATGTTCATTACAAGAGAACAATTCTAGAGATTTGTGAGAAACCTCGTGCCACAAGGCGAGTCTTTGTACTTTAAGACTACTTTCTTCTCATTATGCTTTATGACAAATTAATTATATATGTCTGATAGGCTTTACACTTGGTTGGTTAGCACTATCACACCAAATACTTGTATATTTGCCAAAGAACTAAGTTCTACCTGGATTGTGTAGGCCAAATATGCTATTTATTTGAAATTAATCAAATAAAGCATGGTTCGATCTCATTGTGCTCTACTTCTAGAGCAACTATTTATGGATTATATCATCATTGTGCACGCATGATCCTTCCATTGACTCATGTGCATTCTCATAATCCGTCAGGATTTCATTGTTCTCTAGAACCATTTAAAACTTTGGAGCGTCCTCCAGTTTGATTCATGGACATATTCAGAGATAATTTTATGAGATGATTTCTGATGATATAAATAAGTTGTGCATTACTCACCTACTTCCTTTCTAGGTGAGGATTGATCGAACCAACTGGTCTCTCCAACTTCTTTTATGGAGCCACGGCCTCAACCACACTTCCACCGAATGTAGTTGCAACACCTTAGTCTATGGTGTATATCCTGTATTGAGGATTTGTAACTTAGCAGGTAGGTTTGCAGCTGGTATGTGTGATCTCATCACTTTAGCAACATCAGTGTACATTCTGAAAATCGAATATTCTTTATCACTTCACATTTACATTTGTGGAGTAAAAGAATCAATATGAGACACAGTGGGAACACACCAAGACAATTCCTGTCGTTCCCTTAGAAAATACTTTTTCTTATCTCCCCCTAACGACGGGAAGATTGTCTCATTAAAATGACAACCCACAAATCTAGCGGTAAGAGATCTCCTGCCAAAAGTTTTAAAATGCGGATAATTGTTGGGAACTCATTTCCAACATAACTACTTAAAAGTTTTGAAGACCCATCATAGTACGATGTGGAGTCGTAATGGCACATATATAGTGCAACCAAAAATGCGTAAGAACACGAATGTCAGGCTTAAATCCAGTTACCAACTGGTACGCAGAAAAGGTTGACTAATATTGGGTTCTAAAAACGAATTAAGTAAGATGCGTGTAATACTGCGTATCCCCAAAGCAATAAAAGATAGGTTGGTATGCATAACCTATTCCTTGGGAACCATCTGTAACCTTTGATGTAGCCTCTGCGAGACAATTGGGTATAAGATGCTCTATATTGAATCATTGATCCTATTAAACATGCAATATTCATCAAGTCCTTTTGATTGTAAATTCTCTAGCATTAATAAGGGTTGTGAGCTTTTGCACTTTGTATTGTGTAATATGTTCTAGGAGTTTTTAAACGCAAATTTCTTGGGAACTATAACTAGTCCAAAATGTCAAAACATTCACCAGAGCCATAAGTCACTTTAATGGTCCGCATTCTGCATGAACATTTTTCTGAATTTCACCTTGTTTTCTTTGTATTATGTAAATTTTACCATTTGCATCTTAGGATAGTCTCGATTCTATTTTACTGAAGACTTTGTAAAAATGAGTGATATACTTTCTTACCTAGAAACATAATGGGAAAAGGGGGTTGTGCATCTAGTACTTTAGAAAACACTTATTGAGGGATATGACGTTACTTTGCATTCTGTCAATCTTTTTCCCGTTGTCTCGTTCACTCAAATAAAGTGATGTACGTATGAGTCCTTTCAAAACGATCATCATGTCACAACCAAAGTGGTTGTATGGTTATTCCAAAGTCTGTATGAGTCAATACCCAATATTTCATTTTCGGGGTCAATATGGATTCAATAATCCAAATATTATAGTGAATTACGTTGCACTAGATTGACTCATTAGTTTCTCTAAAATATATTTCCTTCCAAATATATTAGAGACTATAATAGATGCAATCAATTACATTCTCATCATTTTGATGTTCCACATGATATCCATTTGCACGGGTTACTTGGGAATTTAACAAGGTGTGATTATCTCTTGGTACATCTAGAGATTTTGCGACATCTTTGTTGTATCTTGAAGAAAAAAAATGAGCAGTGCTGCGCTCGATAAGATAGTCAATTGGTCAGGAAAATTTCTTGTTGCCATTAAAGTTGATGTGAAAATTGGTTGTTACTATGATACACGTACACATTATAGTGTATATACCAACACCTATGACCAGGTGCATTTCCAATACTTTTATTTATGATGGGAGCTAGAATTACATTTTAGCTGATCCATGTTCAATTGATACCTATACTTTGGTGTCATTACTGCTGGAGGAAAAAATATTATATTTTTGTCTCATGATATATATGTCCCTTTTCACATGCTTTATATGAGTCGGTACGTCTAACCCTCAATACTTTGGGGTTCTTCCCATTTTCAATTTTGCTACATTTAGCTTAATTTGAGAAATTTCTTTATCTCAATAGGCCAAGTGAATCTCATTACACACGTCAACCACTTACTTTAGGTTGAATATATTACTAAAGATAATTCTCTTGTTGTCATACTTCAACATATACTGGTTCGTTAGTATTATCGATGCAGTAGAGAAATGAAAATATTATGACTCATATCATCTTTTGTGAGTTCTTCCACAAAAATTGGAATACATGTGATTTTATTTGAACGTATATTTTGAAACTACTGACAGATTAATAGTCGAGCAAGGGGATACATTCCACGGAACATTCAAATTTTTGGGAAAATATCAAGTATCCAATAATGGTGCTCAAGTACTTCTAAGCCCCAAATGAATACATTGGAATTGAGTTGGTACAACCAATTGAACAAAAAAATAAACATCATTCAACTATATCCAATATCATATCCAAGAGAAACAAATAACATTAAGATCAAAATTCTTAATGATTGAGGTCAACAAAAATAATTTAAATTGACCGTTTATATAGTACGAACTTATCTTAAGACAAAGATAAAAAGAAAAAAGAAAAACAGAACCAGGTATGTTACAAAAAAAAATAAGCCCATACGGTATGCGAGTTTTAAAACTCGCAATAGTTACATACCTCAAATCAAATCCAGCCTTGGTTCCATCCACACATACACAAAACTGGAACGGACTTTGTCATGCACGCTCCAAAACAGGAACGGGCTTGGACAACTGGGTGGAGCGGATGAGCTGGGACGGGTTCAGATGGATCCGGGTCGGAGCTGGGACGGGTTCAGATGGATCCGGGTCGGAGCTGGAGCCGGGTCGGACCGGTTTGGAACCTGGGGCAGCAACGGGACAGTTGGAATCTGGGACGGGATTTCCTTCTTTTTGATTTCTCTTTCCCAGACTACGAAGAAAAAACCTAGATCCGCACTCTTACTTCCATGATTAATCAATCAAACATACACCGATACACATATCGCCCCACTCTAAACACATGTCCCCTGAACTTCCATTAAAAACAAAATGCACCGACCATTGAACTTCCATAATTGATTAATCTGATTAATCAAAATGCACAGGCCCCTGAACATATCTTCCAATGATGAATCAAAATACTTCCTTCTTACGAGAAGATTGATAAGGGGAAATTTTTTAAAAAAAAACTTTGGTCGGGTTTCTGAGATACTGATTGACGAGAATCCCAAAAAAAAAAACTTTCATTAGCAGCAGGGAAGAGCTCGTACTTGATATCGTTTTGTAGTGAAAATGTAGGGAGACGAAGAGGCAAAAAGTTTCTATTGATTAACATCAGACAGATTACATAGAACAATATCATATATATATATATATACATGTAGTAAGTAAACTCTAGACACTATATTGGGTCGCACATCCTTGGGCTACAAGTCCTACAACATGTAGATTTTTTTTTGGGTAAACATATTTGTTGTAGATTTATACAGCTGGTTAAGTTAAATATTTAAAAGTGTAGGATCAGAATCTCGCAACAATTATGTCTCAGCGAAATTATTAATGGTACAGCACAATAGCGTTGCAGAATAATTTCAGAAACGACGTCAGTAAGGAACATGAGAAAGATGTGATAGTCTTGCGAAAATTAGAGAGCTCGTGAAGTTAACATTTGTAAGGTTGCGAGAATGTCGCAAACCATATCCGAAAATAAAGGACAGATTAGCTGTCATCCATTATGTATTTCCTTATAAATAGTCATTCGAGTTGTATAGGAGAAGAAGGGATCTTTTTGAGTAAGAAACAAGTAAATAAGAGAGAGAAAGTTCAGAGTAGAGATCATTTTTGACTTCTTTATCTTTCTTATAAGAACATTCAAAAATTAATTAATAAAATTAAGAGTGTAAATCTAAAATGAGCTGATCAACAATGAAATCATATGAGGGGTGTAGTATAGGATTTCCTCCAACTACATAATGGCGCTAGAAACAGGGACGAGTTGAAGATTATTATAGAGAAATCTAAAGATTGATATTGAGATTTGTGAAAATTTAAAGTGATTGATTAAGAATTTTTCATAATTTCTTGCAATACTGTTAGCATTGAAGAAATGGCTAGAAGAAGAAATAATCTAAACAACCGACTACTATTAGAAGAAGCAAGAGAATTGCTGGAAGAGAAAGAAGTGAAATAAGAGAATCTACTAGAATGAGAAATAACAGAGAAAATCTAATTCAATCGTCAATTCAACAAACGTTAGTTCAAGAGAGGAATACAAATTATGACAGAGTGAGCGTACACACTTGGCGATCAAATTCAGCAGAGGAAATAGAAGAAGAGCAACAAAATAGAAATTATAGACAGGAAGAGAGAAATCAAGAAGTAGATGAAGGAATAATTCATGGAAATGAGGAAATTGGAGCGTTAGAAACATTGAGACGAAGAATACACGAAGAAAGAAGAGCCGAGGCAGAAGAACGTGCGAATTTGACAAGGCAAAATCAAGAATTAAGGATGGAGAATATCAGATTGCAGAATAGAAGTTCGAGAAGTATTACAAAATCACATTCCAGATCGACTAGAAGAGAAATGAGGCAAAATTCACCCACGATCAATACTGGAAACAATATTCAAGAAGAAATATCAAATCCCAATGAAGAATATCGCGAAAATAGAGAAAGAACTGATGATCGTTACATTCCACAAAATGAAACTTTTGATGATGGGAAAATTGGAGGAAATCAAGAGAACGGGCAAATTCAGAGACAAAATAACCAAGATGGCGAAGGAAATCAAGATGAGGGAAGAAGAATTTTACATGTGAGAGAAAATCAAAGAAATCAACAGACAGTCGAAGAAGAAATTGAAAGACATAATGCTGAACAAGCACGTTTAATCTGCGAACGTGAAAGGTTGAGAGCGGAAATGGAAGAGCAAGAGCTTCAGGAGACAATTCGCCAGAACAATCATGACAATCGAGAAAGAAGGCGTATACAAAACCGGAATAATGATAATCTCAATGAGGAGTATGATAGAGTGAAGAGAATGGCTGAAAGACAGCGAATTGAGTTGATAAGAAATGAAAAAAATTATGGAGGGGAAAATGAATGACATCATCATTTACGAATTCAAGATAGGGATGAGGAAGAGAATCGCAGAAGAAGACGAAATGAGGATAATGAAGAAGAGATACGAAATTTCGCAAGAGAAGATAGACGTGAACGCAGAAGAAGAGAAGCAAAATTAAAGAGACCAATGGGTCAAGATTCAGGTGTAAATAAACAAATCTTGAAAGAATTAGAAGAAATGAGAGGAATGCTAAATAACAGAGGAGAAGTAGGTAGAAGACAATTGGATGAAGCAATAGAAGAAGCTGCGAAAACTCCATTTACAAGGGAAGTACAATTAGGAGGAATACCACCGAAATGCAATTTGCCCGCATTAACCAGCATTTTCGATGGAACAACTTGTGCAATTCAACACATTAAAGCTTATGTGAGGTGCATGTTACAATGGGAAAATCATGATGCGGTATTGTGCAAATATTTCGCATCCAGCTTAACAGGAGAAGCGTTAAAATGGTTTGAAGGTTTACCAAAGAATACAATAACCTCCTTCAATCATTTGCAGACCACATTCTTGGGAGCATATATAAGTAATAATTCCTCACGACCTGGTATAGAAGATGTGTTTGGATTAAAAAAAATTGGCGAAAGTTTGAAACACTTGACTAAAAGATGGAGAACTATGTGTAGCGAAATGGCTGGCCGTGTAGATGAGAGATATCTCATATTATCATTTATCAATGCTATGTTTGCAACAAACCTGTTGTATGTCCAAATTTTCAGAGTCAAGAATACGATTACAATGACTGAATTGCGAGAACTTCAAGAAGAATACATTGCTTTAGAGGAAAAACAAAATGAAATGGAATCATATCCAGTTGCGAACACCAGCTCACAAACAGCGAATGCAAGCTTATTACCCAAGCTAATAAACACAGTGGCGAATACTTCGCAAGTACAACAAGAAAAGGACAGTAACAATCAGCAGAAATTGGTAGCTATGGGGAGCCGAGATCAAGAAGAGTATGAAAGAGAAAGAAATTTCTACAGTCGTGGAGGAAATAACAAGATTCAAAGACTCGATCAACCGCAAGAAACTTATGGAGGTCAAAGACCAAACTTTAATAGAGGCAAGGAGGTCACAAGTAATATGGGAAGAAATCAAGATGCCACCTCTAAAGCAAGTGTGGAGAAGATATGGGAAGCTATAATTTGATGGAGAATATACCAACACCATGGAACATGGGAACGGAACCGCCCCAAATCACAGAAGTCATGAATTTTGTTCTTATCATCATTTTCATGGACATACCACAAACGATTGCAGAAATGTAAAGAGAATTATTTTGAGAATGATAGATCAAGGAAAACTAAACGACTTTCTGGTAGGGCATCCGCAATCTCAACCATTACCACCACCGCCAGAACATCACAAAGTGAATACGATGAAAAAGAAAGAAACATTCTTCATAGAAGTTGGTGCAAAAGCAAAAAATCTATTCTGTCACTCTATCGTACATTCATATAAGACAATTGAAGATTTTCATGATAATGTTTTAAGTAGAGTGTTCGCAAGAGATAATAATGGAAGAAAATTATGAATATTGCGAAAATTCGCGACTAGAGGAATGGCAGAAACAGATCATTTCTTTTACCGCAAAGAAATTCCCGAAGGAGAAGAGGTGCATGACAATCCATTGGTAATAAAATTAGAAATTAATCCAAAACCAAAGAAGATGAGGATGATGAAGCTGAAGATTCATGGGCAATCAATAGAATCCTAGTCGATACTGGAAGCTCTGTGAACATCTTATTTTATCATACTTATAAAACCATGGGTGGAAGAGATGATGATCTTATACCATCAACATATAAGATATATGGTTTTAATGGTACTGCTAACAAGCCTAAAGGGGAGGTTACTATGCAAATTCCATTGAAGGGAATATCTTCTGAAATCTCATTCTGTGTCGTTGATGTAGAATCACCCTACAATGCATTAATTGGTCGACCTTGGCTACATGGGATTCTAGGTGTAGCTTCAACTTTCCATCAATGCATCAAATTCCCTCACCCCAATGGTGTAGGAATCATAAAGGGAGATTGGGTTGAAGGAAAGAAATGTTACGAAACTGAGATAGAATCTTGCGAAGGAAGAGCAAACAAGAAGGAAAACTGGCGACACAAAATCAAGGATGTACAAAGAAGTGAGAAGTTGATGGTGGATACAATCGAAAAGAAAGGAGAAGAGATGTTGCAAATTAATGCTAGCTCAGATAAAAAGGATGAACATACCATTACCAAGGAAGCAGTAGCAGAAAAATATAAAGAAGCAGAGGAGGGCAAAAGTAATAAAACAAGAAATGTATGAATGATTAAGTTGTTGCGATAATCTCGCAATAAGTAAAATTCTCAAAAATACATTTGATTGAACAACAAAATTGAGATTGCGAAATTCAGATACAATATATGAATTGCGAGACTCTCGCAGAGATAATGAATTTTACAGAAAATAATCAGAAAAATGACAAAAGAAAGAGGCGAACCTTTATGGCGTACACCCTAGTTCGCGAATACAATTTCGCAAGAGGCAAATGTAAGACCTAAAGTACGTCATATAAGGGGGTACCTATTGCATGATCAGGGAAAGGCTACACCGCCACCGGAACCTGAGTCATGGAGATTTGGGGTCAATGAAGCCCATCCGGGAGGCACCTTGGATTCTCAACTTAAGCATATGACTTAGGTTGGGCGACTAAGGTAATAAGGACTCTCCCAAGGAGTGCAGAATCTGATCAAGGCGCCGAGGTACACGGTTGAGTCAAGAGTGCGGGGCGTTTGAAGCGTCCTTGCCATTCTTGACAAGTCTTGGCTTATACTGCACTCGGCCTGAAGAAAACCCCACTTAGGGTGCAGTCTCGTAACCATAAGCCTATAGGTAAAAGGGATAAGAGGCTGCGAAAACAACTGGTTGTTGTTAAGACTGGATGGGAGGAGCTAACCTTGTATGGTAGAAGTACGCCTCCTTGAAGGGGCAACCAGGGGAGATAAGGGCGGCACCCTCCATTAGGGAGCTGATAAGTGTCTTAAGACGCAAATGTCATGAGGCTTTTTATTCGCAAGGATATTAAGGCTTGTCATATTTGTGCAACAATCCTGAAGAGGCAATAATACAAAAAAAAGATAAGACGAGATCAATGGGTTTTCGCATGAAAGTGCGAAGACGTCCTGCGATTTCGTCGCAAGACGGCAATGTCATGGGGCTTTATTTTCGCAAGAATATTTAGGCCTGTCATATTGTCGCAACATTCCTGAAGAGGCCATAATACAAAGAAAAAGTTAAGGCAAGATCAATGGGTTTTTGCATGAAAATGCAAGGACGTCCTGCGATTTTGTCGCAATGACAAGAGGTGGCATAATAAGACCTTTAATTAGGAAGGAAAATAAGACCACACAGGAATGAGATTTTGAAAAAAACAAAATCACTTCGCAAAAGGTTGCGAAATTATACAATAAGAAAAGTTTATGAAATCTCTCATTTGGATTCAAATAACAGAGGCAAGTATGGGAATGTATGAAATTAGAAAATGTTATTTATCTCCATATGAGAGATTTACTCAAAAATTCAAGAATTAATATTATATTGATTAATGTATTGCAAAGAAGAATTGTTTTCATTCGCAGGTCAAAATGAAAGAAACACAAATATACAGAAAGAAGAAATAAGTGTACAAGTATTACAAAGAATCAAAGAAAGAAGTAAAGACTATTTCTTGGTTAATCCTCATTATCTTCACCAGACTTGTTTCCTTCTTCATCTGCGTCAGAATCTTTATCACCATCAGAACTTCCATCACTATCAGATCTTCATCGTCAGCTTCGCTATCAGAGATAATCAAACTGGGAGTATTCTGTGGGATTTCTTCTAAAAGACAAGGATAATCAGAATGTGGGATATTATGATCATCACAAACCATTGGATGGTTTGATTGCGAAAATGCATAGCGTCATTCTTAAAATTCTCAACATGATTTGATTTGATTCTTCAATCTAGAATACTTGTCGTTGCGAGAAGAAAGATTCTTTGCGAGTTCCTCCTTTTCAGCTTCAAGTTCTTCAATCTTTTCACGATATTTATTTTCAGAATCTGCGAACAAAAACAACCAATTATTAACTTGATGAAAATTCATAAGAAGCAAAAGATTAGTAAAGAAGAGCAATTAGCAACCTTCTCTGTCAGAAATCATGTCTCTAATCAAGGCTGTATGTTCAACTTGGAGACTAACATTTACGCCTAAATCTTTTCTAGCATCATCTAAAATTTTCGCAGCCCAGACAAATTCATCCTCACTACTTATGAGAAGACGAGAACGAATTTGATTTTCCCTTTCGCAGAGTTCAATATTCTTGCGGTTAGCTTCATCTCGCTCAAGTTGAACTTCAAGAGAGCCTCTTGGAATTTCGCTAAAGCCTTGGCACCTTGATCAGAGATACGATCCTTATCATCTATGAGACCGCTAATTTTGGTTCTTAATCATTGGTTTTCTCTTTGGAATCAATAAGGAGACGCTTAAATCTGTTGGCTAAGCCTAAACTGGATCTATGATCAATTTCTAAGAGGCGAAATTTCGATCTAAGTTCATTTAGAGAAAGAGATGAAATTCTATCATTTGAGAAGCTATTTAAGGAATTGTTAAGACGTTCAAGAAGGGTATCATTATCCAAGGCATTAGGAAATGAGCGAGAAGAAGGGTAGCTTCATCAGAAAGACCATAAATGTCTGCAAAAAGGATCATTTAAATAAGATAAAACAACAGGATGAATGAATAAAGAGAAAAGAGAAAAGCAACATACCAAATGATTATTGGCTTGTTGAAGACTATAAATTTTATTCTTATATGAGGAAGAATCAATTTCTAATTGTATATTTTTCTCGCGAAGACTTTTAATTTCAGCTTCCAAGTCTTCATTCTTTCTGCGAAATTGAAGATTCTTCTTTTCAAGATTTTCGCGTCTTCTCTCTAGATCTGAGGCAACAACAAAAGAAGCTTTTCCAGCCTGCGAAATAAATAAAAAATATTAATATAGAAAGAACTTTTGAGTTATAATAATGAAAAAGTAAAAAGATAAAAGTATACCAGACTATTGAGAGAATGTAAGAAGTCGGGAGTCACTGATTTAGAAACTCCGCGAAGAGAGTTATCATCATCAAGTAAAGGGACATCACAAAGGGTAGCGAGAGCTTTGCAGGTATTTGCAAATTGGCTATCTCCCATCCCTTGTAGAGAATCAGAAAAGAGGCCAGAAAGCTTAGCTATAGAAGATTCAGGTGGAGAATCTTCAGTTGCAGCAAGATCATCGTTATCTTCATCATCCTTATCATTTTAAGAACTTTCGTTAGGAAGAACATTTGAAGGAGAAGGAGAACGAACTTTTCTTTTCTTTGGAGGAGGACTAGTTGATTTTTACCTGCGAAGAGTATCTTTACATTTATCACCAATCTTCGCAGCATCAACAGATTCTTCTACTTCAGCAATAACCTTCACACACAGATAGAAATAAGAAATGGAAGCATGGAAGTAAAAGTACTATTTAAAGTCATAAAAGAAAATTTCTTACCTCATCTGTGTATGAGCGAAGAGCTAACAGAGTATTAGATTTCCCAGTCCTGTTATAACTATCTTTTAGTTTTTGGATCTGCGGAATATCGCAAGAGTTAGCGAACATAATAGTAAAAATCAATAAAGAAATATAAAATGAGTTAAAGAGGAGAAGTATACCTCTTTCTCCTTCTCGGGCCAGGAGAAAACCCAAGGTTGATATGCAACGAGATTCGCAGGAAGAACATTTGATCCAGCAATGTAAGGACCCTTTAGCATTAAAGGAAACACACACCATTTGTCATCTTTGGATTGGCGAGGAGTTGTGTTTTTACCAGAATGCCATTCAATATCTTGCATAAGAATTTTGGCTTCATCAATGTTATCTTTTCTTCTTAATCGAATACCCAAGCGAGTATTCTCTTTCTTCATGGAGATAAGTTCGTAGTTTTCAAAGAAATTCTCCATTGTATATTTCTCAGCAACTATCTTTAGGTTTGCGAATTTTGGATCCCTAAGTTCTTTGGAGTAAAGAGATCCTCTACCAGCACCACGATTAGAGAACTCTAGTATCAGACGGATGCAGTCCCCACTTAGTTGGAAAATGGCTCGCGAAAATCCCGGATGAGCGAGAATTTCATAAAATAAAGGAATGTCTGGGTTATAAAGAGGAATAGGGATACCTGCGAGAATTTGACCTAGCGAAATTATGATTGATTGATCATCACAATTTTGATTGGAGAAAAGCTTGACAGAAAGAATTGATTTGGCATTCACACCAGGAATGGGGGAGAGTGTAAGACCTTTATTAGTAAGATCTTTTTGGACATCTTGTAGATTCTTCTCATATATATGACCACTTGGAGCCATGTTTGAATATATAATATGGGAATGTATAAAAACTAAAAGAATTGAAGGAAGAAAAAATTACATCAGCAGAATTTGCAGAAGAATGACAGAGTTGCAGAGATGAGAGAATAAAAATAGAAGAGAAAGTAAAAATAAAAGTGGAAAGAGGGGGAGAAGAGTATATAAAGAAAATTTACTCCACATATAAATAAACACCATTAAGACGAAGAGACGTGAGCGGTTGAAAGGTAGCGGTTACAGAAGACGTGCCAAGAAATAAATGGAAGAGAGAGTACGTGTAATAAATGTGGAATATGAAAAGATAAGCATTTGCGACATTTCTCACATCATTCTCTACTTTTCAGAGAAGATATGAGAAGAGACAAGATGTAGGATCAGAATCTCGCAACAATTATGTTTCAGCGAAATTATCAACTGTACAGCACAATAGCGTCGCAGAATAATTTCAGAAACGACGTCAGTAAGGAGCATGAGAAAGATGTGATAGTCTTGCGAAAATTAGAGAGCTCGCGAAGTTAACATTTGTAAGGTTGCGAGAATGTCGCAAACCATATCCGAAAATAAAGGACAAATTAGCTGTCATCCATTATGTATTTCCTTATAAATAGTCATTCGAGTTGTATAGGAGAAGAAGGGATCTTTTTGAGTAAGAAACAAGTAAATAGGAGAGAGAAAGTTCAGAGTAGAGATCATTCTTGACTTCTTTATCTTTCTTATAAGAACATTCAAAAGTTAATCAATAAAATTAAAAGTGTAAACCTAAAATGAGCTGATCAACAATGAAATCATATGAGGGGTGTAGTATAGAATTTCCTGCAACTACAGAAAGTTAATGGAGTACTGGTTTTATAGTTAATTAATTGGCATTACTAATGCACTCCGGCATATAATATTAGTTTGTGCTGATTTTATAGTAGATATAAACAGCGGATTACATCACATCTAATTCTTTTATTATTGAAAGCATATGATACACATTTATTTCTGATATTTTCGCGGATCTCTTCGATAAGTTCATATTATAATGATCGTTTCGTCAACTGGTGGCTCTCTAAAAGAATCACAGAAATGATACCTGCAAGTGCACAGGGTCTGTTGTAGTGAGTGTGCAAGGCAGGATCGAACCACAGAGACTTGGGTGTGAATTGAAGTAATGAAGCAAGTGACAGTTAACAAGAAAAATCAGTGGCAGTGAATAAGAACAGTGAAACAAAGACAAACAAACCAAGGCTGTTAGCCATGGGCAGTGATAAAGAAACAAAGGCAGGTCTTCCAACTATGTTCTTGTCCCTTGTTAGTTATCAGTCAGCTTCTAGGCTTTCTGAATAACTAGATGACAGTTGCGGTTCAAAGCCGGCTGTTCATCTAAGGTTTGGTCTAGAAAGGAGGCTAAAGGCACTAAGATGAATTCTAAACCTTGTGGTAGTTGGGGATCTCACACTGCAACTACCCGCAGAGAAGCTTGCTTAGTGTTTTAACAACCTATAAGGATATTCAATCCTAGACAATTCAAGCAAAACAAGATTAGAGCATGGATAAGATAAAAAAAATTGAAGTTTACAACATCATTTAAAATAAAAACTAACCCTTGAGGCACTGGATATGCCAGTCCTCTTGGGTGAAGCACTGGCTAGTCCATGCATAAATTTTACATACACCCAATGTTCTCAATTTATAGTACAATGTTTTCCCCCAAAATTCAGAAACCCTAAATTTTGAAACCCTAATTTTGATTTTGGGAATTTTCAATTCAACTCACCCACTGTGATTTCTGCTTTGACCCATGCTCGTACTTCTCCTCCTCTGCTAATGCTGCTGCTCTTGTCGTCTCTGAAATACTAGCTCGAGATGTTTTACAAATCCCACACCCTAGGGTTCAGAGAAAGAGGTGCGAGTTTTGTAAAATGTCTAGGCTAGTAGAGGGATGGGTTTTGGGGGAAGGACTGAGCTGATGGAGGTGGTGGCAGTGATAGAAATGGTTGCGGCAGAGGAGACAGTGGAGGAGGTGGTGTTGCAGACGAGAAGAGAGTTTTGCAGAGGTGAGGAAGGAGAGAAAAGAACGATGGAAATGGGATTAGGGTTCGTTTGGTTGAGGGTGTAGGTTTCTGATGCTAGGGTGTGAGGCGGGTGTATCAAAGGTTGATGCTCAGCGAAGCGAAAGCGTAGGATGAAAAGGTGATGGAATGATCCAACGGCGCGATAGGAGCGACCGTTGGATGATGAGATACAACAAAACTGACGGCTTCAGATGGAGTTAGGTACTATAGTGTTTGACAGGAGCTTCGGATTTTGATGCACAATGATGAGGCGACCGTTGGATGATGAGATGGATCCAATCTGACGGCTCTCATGGAAATGGGTATGGATAATGGAAATGGATTTGGGTAAGGGTTTTGGGTCTTGGGTATGCCAAGCCCATATCTTCTTTAAGAACAATTCTTCCTCTTCAAGCCCACTTCTAGTTGATCCGGCTCTTGCAAACATCATTCTTCGCTTCCTCCTAGCGGGAGTCTTTGCCGTTCCTTTGCTCTTTTCACTCCGTGAGATAACCAGGCTTTATTTAGTACCTAAAAATGCAAAATTAATTAAGAAAAATATTTATTCTTGAAAACAACGAAAACACAGAATATGGGATAAAATGTAGAATTAATGCACAAAAGATGAGTTAAATGCCAAGAAAAATATATAGAAATATGCACTTTTTAGCACTCATCAAATACCCCCAAACCTGAGTTTTACTTGTCCTCAAGTAAAACTAAACTAAGGGAATCCTACCTATACCACTGTCGATGGTCTCTCGATTGCATTTAGCGAATGCAATAAGCCTTTTGAACCACTAAGTGTCCCTAGTGGACGAGTGAAGTCTCGTGAAGGTTTGCTTAGAACGTACCTATAAAGTTCTAGGACAAAATATGAGCTCAGATTCCATCAAATGTGACATGTGCAAGACAGTTTAAGCTCACAGCAAAATGGAGATGTCAATCTAGCTATCTAAGGCACAATCCTAGAACTGATAACATATAAAGACATGTGATAAGAGTGTAAAGTGTATCTACACATGTGTAAAGAAAGATCGAATGTTATGACTACTAATCACCAAGACATAGTTTCTCAGGCTAAGAACCAAGGTCGAAATCTAGCTAGCTGTCCGGACTTTACGAGAATTGTGAATGAGTTGGAGGTATTTCAAAATTACTCGCGTTGTACATCAATGGCATACACCCTTCCTTTCTTATTACAATAAAACAAAAGATGACTCTTTACATGACTCTTATTTACATTGACTACTCTCTTTTATTTTTGGAACAAGAGAGGATGAAATTGATAAATACTTGATTTTTTTTTCTTTTTCTGATATTATTTTTTTTTTTCTGAATATATATCGTTTTTTTTTTTTTTTTTTTTTTTTACAACATGGTAACTCTTTTGATACATAAGCAAAAAGAAAAAGAAAATTACATGACACTTTGCAAGAGGTAGCCCTTTTTGATGCACCCAGTTAAATTCGATGGTTGTCTTTCTTAATGTAACCTCCACCTTCTATCCCAACCAACCAAAGAACAAGCTAGTCAAGTTTCGTTCAGTATTCTAAAGTGATTGGCAACTAAAACTTCCGATAGAACACCTCAAGGATGAGGCTATACATGTATTGGTAGATCGTGCGCGTGCAAGTTTCTTATCACTATGTGAATTGTGCTAGAATCAGGGGTGCCTAAATATCTAGACTAAGAATCCTAATAAAAATACATATTTGCACAAGAGTCAACATTTCAAGGTAAATGAGCTCCATTTTTATGTTTTTTTTTCAATTTTTTAATTTTTTATTTTGATTTTTTTCATTTTTTTTTTATTATTTTTTTTAACAAAGAGAAAGAGTTCAGTTTTCAGTTATAGCATGTGATCGTGGTATCTATACCATACCCCCAAACCTAAACTAAACATTGTCCTCAATGTTCCAAAATATGAAAAGAATTATAACATACGAAGAGGATTATGCTGAGTAGAGAGAAAGGAAAGAGAATACCCGATTTGACGGCGAAAGAAAAATTAGAACTCCGTTATTCAAGGCAAAAATCCAACATATTTCAGTTAAGAGTCACATTGGATTAGCAAAATATGTACAAAAGAAACAAAAGATTTAATTAAGAAACTATCTACTAGATTCTATACAAGAAAATTTGGTTTTTAATGGGATTGGACTTTTTGGAAAAATTTGGTTTTGTCGGGAGACATTTGATTTTGATGGGAAAAAGAAAAATTTTGGTTTTAAAATCGGGAGCAAGCCCACATTGGTGGAAGAATGCACAGCCCACTAGAAATTTGAAAACAGCCCACAACTGCTGTGCAAAATGAAGCCTAGCTGAGTGTGAAGTGAAGCCCAACGAATCAGTTTGAATTGAGCCCAACAAAAGGTTTTGAATAAAAGAGCCCAACCGCTTGGGGCAAAGCTTGGTCTGAACCCCAGATGGGTTGTTTTTGGAGCCCAAATTTGTTTTAAAAACTTTGATTCTTAGGCCCATGGTGGGTTTTGAAAACAACCTACAAACTGACCTGCAAGTGCACAGGGTCAGTTGTAGCTAGTGATGGGAAGAAAGGGTTTGTCCACAGGGACTTGGAGGGGGCTATTGTTGTTTTCTAAGCTAAAGTTATCTAAGCAAGTAACTAAATGGCAGTGAGATAGTGACAGTTACAATGGCAATGAGCCAAAGGCAGTGAAGTAAAGAATGAAGGTACTAGGGTTTTTGAATCTACTTCTTGATCCTAAACTAAGGCAGATCCTAATCAATCATGTTCTTGTTTCATCTCAGGGAAGATTGTAATGGATGATTTATCAACTAATTTTACTAGCATACCCCTAGCATCAGCTGTCTTTCTACAGCACAGCTGATCACAGGTTTACTTGCACAACCACTTAATCTATCAACTCTAAGGCATTTGGGCTCAATCCTTCTAATGTACTGAATTTTTAACCATTATCACTTACTTACCCCTAGCATCAGCTGTCTTTCTACAGCACAGCTGATCACAGGCTTGCTTGCTCAAATGGCTACTAGCAGTCCTAACTCATTTGTAGCACTCCAAGAACAATGACAAATTACTAACTATCTTAACATAAAATCAAGAGTTTCATCTAAACCCTAGCACATGAAATTAAAACATGATAAACATAATTAACATTTAAAATTGAAATTAACTGACTTCAAAACATGAACTGAAAAGAACTTGGAAGCACTGGCTATTCCAGGCCCCTTGGGTGAAGCTCTGGCTAGCCCAGACATGTCTTTAACACAACCCAACAATACATATTTATACCCACAGACCCAATTTCCCAAAACTACAAAATTAGGGTTCTTCCCCAAAAATCAGTTGAATTAGGGTTACCTAATTTTTTGAAATTGATCCTTGAAATCGTCGACCCATGCTTTGTAATTGCTCCCTGACCTCTTCTCATGCGCCAATTGCAACTCTAGGTTACCTAATTCATCAGTTTTTCACGCCTAGGGATTCAGGCAAAGAAGCGTGAAAAAGTGAGAAAATAGGGAACTAGAGGGCTAGGGGGGAGATGGGTTTTGGTTGTTGGTCGATAGGGTGATGATGGTGGCGGAACTAGGGTGGCTGTGGCAGGGAGAAGGTGGTGGCGACAGTTGCAGGGAGAGGTGGTTTTGCAGCAGGGTAAGGTGGAGAAGAAAGAGGTCGACTGAGTTTGGGGTAGGGGGCGTTTGGTAGAGGTGTAGGGTGTTTGGTACTGTAGTGTTGAGCGGTTTCAGCGAGGGATGACGTTTCGCGATCTGGTCTGTGGGATGTGACGATGGTAGGTGGATCCAACGGTGAGATGGGAGGCTGTGGGTAGCGACCGTCGGATGGAGGAATGCAACGAAAAGGACGGCCCAAGATGGAGATGGGCGTTGCGATGTAAAGCGGGAGATTCGGAGTTTGATGTGCGATGATGGAGCGACCGTAGGATGCTGAAATTCTTCGATCTGACGGCTGAAATCCGAGACGGGCTTGGATAGTGGAAATGGGTTTGAGAAAGGGCTTTGGGCCTTGGGTATGCCAATCCCATATCTTCTTTAAGGACAATTCTTCTTCTTCAAGCCCATTCCTAGCCTCTTGGTCTTATGCACAACGTTCTTCGCGGCTTCCTTGCGTAACTCCTCCCGGCTTTTCACTACTTTTCTGCTCTATTCCGCTCCGCAATTCATCCATACTTTATTTATTACCTAAAAATGCAAAATTAAGTAAGAAAAATATTTATTCTTGAAAACAATGAAAATACAGAATATGGGATAAAATGTAGAATTAATGCACAAAAGATGAGTTAAATGCCAAGAAAAATATATAGAAATATGCACTTTTTAGCACTCATCAGCCCACTGTTGGTGAGTAAATCTCACCGTTGGTTTTTTGGAATTTGAATGT
Source organism: Papaver somniferum (assembly GCF_003573695.1). Lineage (NCBI taxonomy): Eukaryota > Viridiplantae > Streptophyta > Magnoliopsida > Ranunculales > Papaveraceae > Papaver > Papaver somniferum. The sequence goes on along the minus strand of NC_039359.1, from coordinate 153,487,695 downwards.
TTGGCCCACTCGAAGTTTGGTTCAGGCCCACAGTTCAGAAACAAGCCCAGAGTTCAGAAACAGTTGGGTTTTTGGGCTAGCAGTTAACTGGAATGCGAGGCACAGCTGGGTTTTAAAACTTTAAAACGTTTTTCAAATTTTTGGTCTGGGTCTAAGCTCACAATGTAGGGGTTTAAAGTTCAGTTGAGTCTAAGCTCACGAATGGTTGGAGCCCACAATTTAAAAATTTTTTAGTTTGAGGCCCAAAATGTAACTAAGTCCACAGTCCAATTCACAAGCCCATAATCACTTTTAGAATTTACACAACCCAAAAAGAAGTGCAACTGGGTTTGAAAATGGTTGTCAACTTTTGTTTGGGTCAAGCCCACAGTTCAGGTTTACTCTTGTAGCACAGCCCAACTGTTCTGTTTTAGTTGCAAAGCCCAGTTGGGCTTGGTTCACAGCAACAACAACTTCAGCAAGAGCACCAGAGGCTCATCAGCAACAGCAACAAGAAGAAGAAGCAGCAGCAGTAGGAGGCAGCAAGACAGCAGCAACAGCAACACAGAAAACAGCAGCAGCGCCAGAGGCTGGCTGTAGCAGCACCTGTTGGCTCAAAAGAGAAGATCAGTCTCTTTGAAGCAAATGGGTGAGGCCAAGAAGCAATGAGGAAAAAGGGCAAGCAGCACAGCAAGAAAATAACAAGTATGCTCAGGCAGCAAGTTTCAGACAAGGCAATGCTATAGGTGCTAGGCCACAGGGCAATGCTGCAGATGAAGCAAGGATGCAGAGCATCATGCTTACAGGGCATGGCAAAGCTACAAGCAAATGAGCAAAGCTGAAGAGAAAGGATGCAAACACAGATGCAAATGCAAGATGCAGATATGGAGAAGATGCAGGCATGCAATGATATGCAAGTGACAGATGCAAGTTATGATGACAATATGAAAACTAGAGATGATGCAGGTATGCAGATATGGATGCAATGGATGCAATGCTTACAGCTAAGATGCAGATGCTAAATGATGCAGATATGGATGCAGGAGATGCAGAACTACAGTTACAGCTAAAGCTAAGTTACACTAAGAGCTACACTAAGTTACAGATGCAGTTATACTAATATAGCTAAGTTATACTAAAACTATTACACTAATATAGTTATACTAAGTTACAACAGCAAAACACTAAGTTACAGCTACAACATGCTAAGTTACACTAAGACAGGTACACTATTTTTTTTTATTTTTTTATTTTTTCTTTTCAACTACACAGCACCAGTCCCCGGCAGCGGCGCCAAAAACTTGGTGGCTCTCTAAAAGAGTCACAGAAATGATACCTTCAAGTGCACAGGGTCTGTTGTAGTAGATGTGTGCAAGGCAGGATCGAACCACAGAGACTTGGGTGTGAATTGAAGTAATGAAGCAAGTGACAGTTAACAAGAAAAATCAGTGGCAGTGAATAAGAACAGTGAAACAAAGACAAACAAACCAAGGCTGTTAGCCAAGGGAAGTGATAAAGAAACAAAGGCAGGTCTTCCAACTATGCTCTTGTCCCTTGTTAGTTATCAGTCAGCTTCTAGGCTTTCTGAATAACTAGATGACAGTTGCGGTTCAAAGACGGCTGTTCATCTAAGGGTTGGTCTAGAAAGGAGGCTAAAGGCACTAAGATGAATTCTAAACCTTGTGGTAGTTGGGGCTCTCACACTGCAACTACCCGCAGAGAAGCTTGCTTAGTGTTTTAACAACCTATAAGGATATTCAATCCTAAACAATTCAAGCACAACAAGATCAGAGCATGGATATGATAAAAACAATTTAAGTTTACAACATCATTTAAAATAAAACTAACCCTTGAGGCACTGGCTATTCCAGTCCTCTTGGGTGAAGCACTGGCTAGTCCAGGCATAAGTTTTACATACACCCAATGTTCTCAATTTATAGTACAATGTTTTCCCCCAAAATTCAGAAACCCTAAATTTTGAAACCCTAATTTTGATTTTGGGAATTTTCAATTCAACTCACCCACTGTGATTTCTGCTTCGACCCATGCTCGTACTTCTCCTCCTCTGCTAATGCTGCTGCTCTTGTCGTCTCTGAAATACTAGCTCGAGATGTTTTACAAATCCCACACCCTAGGGTTCAGAGAAAGAGGTGCGAGTTTTGTAAAATGTCTAGGCTAGTAGAGGGATGGGTTTTGGGGGAAGGACTGAGCTGATGGAGGTGGTGGCAGTGATAGAAATGGTTGCGGCAGAGGAGACAGTGGAGGAGGTGGTGTTGCAGACGAGAAGAGAGTTTTGCAGAGGTGAGGGAGGAGAGAAGAGAAAAGAACGATGGAAATGGGATCAGGGTTCGTTTGGTTGAGGGTGTAGGTTTCTGATGCTAGGGTGTGAGGCGGGTGTATCAAAGGTTGATGCTCAGCGAAGCGAAAGCGTAGGATGAGAAGGTGATGGAATGATCCAACGGCGCGATAGGAGCGACCGTTGGATGATGAGATACAACAAAACTGACGGCTTCAGATGGAGTTAGGTACTATAGTGTTTGACAGGAGCTTCGGAGTTTGATGCACAATGATGAGGCGACCGTTGGATGATGAGATGGATCCAATCTGACGGCTCTCATGGAAATGGGTATGGATAATGGAAATGGATTTGGGTAAGGGTTTTGGGTCTTGGGTATGCCAAGCCCATATCTTCTTTAAGAACAATTCTTCCTCTTCAAGCCCACTTCTAGTTGATCCGGCTCTTGCAAACATCATTCTTCGCTTCCTCCTAGCGGGAGTCTTTGCCGTTCCTTTGCTCTTTTCACTCCGTGAGATAACCAGGCTTTATTTAGTACCTAAAAATGCAAAACTAATTAAGAAAGATATTTATTCTTGAAAACAACGAAAACACAGAATATGGGATAAAATGTAGAATTAATGCACAAAAGATGAGTTAAATGCCAAGAAAAATATATAGAAATATGCACTTTTTAGCACTCATCATCAACCCAGTACTGTACTATGTTAATTAAAATGTTAATTAAAAAATACTTGAAATAAATAAAGTGTAACTTAAATTTTAATATTTCGACCAATAAATTTTCGCCAAGTGTCGTTATCATAGTTTCTGCATTAGCAAATGTCTATTTCGGCCAATAGGAAGCGAGGGTTTCATCACCGTTCAACGTGGAAGCTTATTTTGTCAAGGCCTTTAAGAGCATCTCCAACAGAGGGTGAATCTTATTTTTTTTAGTGACACATAAGATTTGAGACCCCATTTGGCATAAATTCATCTCCAACAGTAGGGTCCTATAAATTTGGAGAGACCAATTACTAATTATGAAGGTGTTCAAGGAAGTGTTATCTACACTTCCGGCTCCACCTCCATGTCATATTTTTCACTAATTTTTTATTAAAATTCTCTAGTGCTGGAGATGGGTTTTTAGATACGAGGTCCCACGTTTTTAGATTAAAAAACCATAAAAGATTTTTTGCACCTTCTGTTGGAGATGCTCTAAGAAAGAAGATAAACATCGTTACATCAAATCTTATTATTTCTAGTACGCATTTATTTCTAATATCATTGCGGACCTCTTCAATAAGTTCATATTATAACGATCATTTCGTCAACCTAGTACTATACTAGATTAATTAAAATGCTTTAACTATAATAGTACAGATTTATCCAATGCTTATACCGTCATCATGCGAACATTACTCTTTTACCTCTCATCACGTTTTAAGCAAGTACGCATCTAGGACAACATAGGCTGGTCTAGGTTTGGGACAAGACGTGACACAATCTGCATAGGAGAAATTAAGGAGAGATCCAATAAAAATAATATTTTCATTCTCAAGCCCACAATTAATTTTGTATACCGTGACACTCATAATTATATAAAATTATTATATGAATCAATAGATAATTGGTTATGCATATTATCTTTTCAGGCATAACTCGTTATGCAGTCTAATTTTTCAGGGTATAATTGGCAGCGCAATTTGGCATAACATATGCCTTAGAATTTTACAAATTCTATATCGTTGGAAATATTTTTAAAAGAGCTACGCAACGAGTACAAACTAGAATATCAAATTTTTGTTTTTAACGAAAAAATCGGAGGTGATCCTCATTTTAGGGAATTTTTTTGAAAACTTGATACTTAACCATTATGCAGTCACCAAAAACGATGCATAACACATTCTGCAGACGCATAACGAATTATGCAACCATTTTCTCCACTGCATAACAAATTATGCATTTGGATAACAAAATTATGCATCTATAACAAGTTATATTACCATTTTTTTGGTTGATTTTAGCCGTACATATAAAAAATTGATGCATAATGCAGTATGCATCCATATTTACGGATGCATATCAGGTTATGCATCTATTTTCTCGATGCATAATGCATTATATAGCCATATTTTCTGACGCATAACAGGTTATGCAGGTTTTCTGGACTGCATAACAAGTTATGCAACAAATTTTGTAGATGCATAACAGGTTATGCATCCATTTTCGCCAATGTTAGGGTGAATTAGAGTGATTGAGATACCATGCAAAAAGAAAAAAAGGTTGAAAAAGAAAACGAGAAAAAAAAGAGATAAAAAAAATATGGTAGTTATCAAAAAATTGAAAAAAAAAAACAAAAATGAAAAAAAAAAAGAAAAGAAGAAAAGAAAATATTGAGACCAGACCATTTGACCAAAAGGAATAAATTCAATAAAGTCGACCACTGGTACCCTTGTATATGCCAGTTGTGTCGACCTAGAGTTAGGTTATCGACCACTGGTTCCCTTGTATATGCCAGTGTGTTGATATTAGTCAGACTAGTATCTCAATCCATTAGGATAGGTACACCTTGGAGGAGGCCTTCAGACAGATATGGGAAACGCCGTTCACTTAGTAAACATCAAAACCATCTATGTTTTTCTATATCCATCTTCTTGATCTATCCATGTGATTAGTTTTGACTCCGAATATGATGTCCATAGTGCAACTATCTGAGTAGAGATCTGTCACTTTATATGAATTTTAGTATGCTTGAGTGTAAACTCGTGTACAACAATTGGAATTTCGCATCAGGGTACTTCCTCCTGTAGTCAATAAGTATGCTAACCAAGGAGATTCTTTAGTGCCTTCCAAGGTTCTGCGTAGATAGCTAAGGTCTGGAGTAAAGGTTTTGTGGGTATATCTCTTGTAAGCCCTCCGGAGACAACACTCCGCCATTAGGGCCACCTAGGGGTTTAAAGGCTTATTGCATACGCTAAATGCAATCGACGATGCCTGCGACAGTGAGTTAGGATTTTATTTTGTAGTTTTGATTTTCTCGGGACTAGCAAATAATAAGTTTGGGGGTATTTGATAGACGCATTTATGTGTCTATTTTCATCTCTATTGTGTATATTGTTAGTACCCATTTTTGTACTTATTTCGGTATTTTATCTCTTTGTAGGTGTTTTTGGAGAAATAAGCTTTTGCGGCGAAATTGGATCGAAAAGTTGTTAAAGACACCTGGGAGAAAATTACTATACGTACTCTCACTTTGGATAAGGGATAACCTATTTCGGGCATGTGATAAAGGGAGACCGTGACTGGATAAAAGGGAGGTCACTTTCCTTCCCAAATTCAAAAGAAGAAAATTGGCGGGAAAACTAGCTTTCACGCCTGGCAGATTTAGGGTTGGATTATTGGACGTGTTTTAATGAGATTCAATGGCCTATTTTCATGGGATGGACGTGATATGGATATACAATGCTAATATGGGTGATTTCATGGGCTGAATTTGGCTAGAATAGCCGGAAAAAGGAAATCAAGGTTAAGTTACACACGGGTCCCTGTTTGGAGCTATTTTTGGAATTTTAGGTAGATTAAAGTACTACAAAACTTCCCAAAGATTGGTATCTATCTAAGGAAGAGTTTGAGATAAGTGGGAAAGCTCAGAAACGCGTGAAACGAATTAGGGAAGGAATTATTGCCGTGACTGCCAAGGAAGGAAAGAGGAGATTTCGAAGCGATTTGGGAGAGATTAAATCGCCCTGTGGTGTATAAATAGGTTTCCTAGGGTCCCTAGAAGAGGTGTCGAGAGTTTGGGGTCGAAAGGAGAGCTCAGGAGGCGAGAATCGGAGATTACAGGAAGCTTGTCTCTACTGCTGCTGCTGCTGAAGAACAAGCGTTGCAACGAAGAACAACGTCTCAAATTCGCCACAATGCTACAATATTCTCTCTGTAACAGCTGAAGAGCCACATTTATCTTCAGTTAGACACACTTCCTGTAACAGTGAACTCTGTAACGCCACTACGTCGTTGCATATTCACTGAATCATATCATCTCTTCAATAAAAACAACTTTTGAGCCATGATTTATTCTTTTGAGCCTGTTTTTGATATGAGAAGTTAAACCCTAACACTGGGATGACGGAGGAAGCCATATTTCACGCATGTGGTAATTCTAATAATTCTTTTATGACTATTTGCATTGATTTTTAATCGATTTATGATTTTTATTGAATGGGTGTGATTTCGTTTGGTGTATGCTTGGTCTATGTATTTTTGATACATCATACTTGTGCTTTACAGTCATTGCTTTTCAAAAATCTATTTTTGGCAAAGAACAAGAGTCCATATTTTTAATATTTGATATATAATTGATTGGAATTATTATTTGAATCACATGAATGGAATTTGGTGGAATCCTGAGTCTCAGTCTCTCTCGACATTGTGACAAACCTTTTGTATATATATTTTCTATTTTTATTTTAAGTATAGAACCCAATCTTATCGAGTCCGAGTTGAACGAACTTTACTACCACTTTTAAAACTACATCATTAACTCCCACGCAAACCATTATCTTTCAGTTATTCGGGGTCTCTTGGTCAAAATCATGTATTTACACCATCATCTTCTTTCATGTATTTACACCATCATCTGCAATTAAACCTTCTTCACAACTCATCCAGTATTGCTTACTCCAACTCAATTCACGGCTGAGAGTTTCATAAAAATCTGAAATTCATTTCAAAATCTTCATTGAAAACAAGTTTTGATCATAAATCTATGATGACCAAACCGTGTTTTACAAACCCATTTATGGATTTTTGCTGCTACAATTAATAACAGTAGTGAATTGAAATTGTAATGAAGATAATCGGTAGTAAGAGGGTTCGTCGTTAATTCGAAGAAGAAGACGATTTGGTGCTGCTGTTGAGATCAATCGAATTTAGGCATGAATTTGTTCTCGAAATCAATCGAATCTCTCCTTTTTTCTGAGATCTAGGTATAGTGGAGAAGAAGAAGAAGAAGAAAAAGACGAAGAAGAAGCAAAAAAAAAAAAGACAGAAATAGAATTTTATATGTTTTGGGTTTGAGAATAATTTTCTTCCAGAATTTAGGTGCGCGCCTGTAGTTTTGGAAGCGTGGGTTTCACAGTAAAAACATCAGGAAGAATGAGTCTCCCTGTAATTCTCACATCTGCATAGTAGATAGGAGAATGACTTTAACATCAAGATTGGTAGCGGATGGAGAAAGGTCTGGATTGGTTGTTTGGGATTTGGCTCATGCTACTTATGGAGAGGGAAATGATCAAACGATCTTGTATCGCAACTTCCAAGGATATCCACAAGAAGAAACTAAAAGGCAGCAGTAACTACTTCTTTCGTCCAAACTCCAAAGGATAAAAGTGGTGTTTTTATTTTGGCTTGTGAAATTAGATAGGCAGGTTTTGATTCCAGGTCGGTTTTCACATGTACGCCCTTATTAATTTTTAGGATAATAATTAGTAAAAAAACAAAATTAAGTATTCCAATGTTTCCTCTGAATGTTTAATATTAGGAATCGTATTTGGCAAAAGAATGCGTCTGTTTTTGGCCTTGTATTTTTGTTAAAAAATATATGAATGGAGTTGTAGATATAACTACAAAATATGTCGAGCAAAATGGTTGAAGTAAATGGTTCAAGCATTTGGTGGTGAACATCAAATAATACGATCGGCACAAAAACTTCCGGAGAAGTCTTTTAGTGCCAAGGTAGTGGTGAGCACGATTTTATTTTTTTCTAAGAATCCTCCGGAAGAAATCTTTTAGTGCTACGGGGAGTAGTGAGCACGATTCTATTTTTTCTATGATGCATCACAATTCACGTTTATGGCACATGGAATTAATTAAGGACCAGGTGACAATGTCAATTTCTCAAATCCTATCTATATATACAGGTATATGGTAGCGAACTATACACACCACATTACCACCAACAAGATTATCAGAGAAGAAATCCAAAACACCAAAATTAAATGGAGGGCAAGAAGTTTGCAAGTTCCTTCTTTCTGTTGGTTATCATCTTTTCATCTTCTTTTTATGCTGGGTCAGCATGTGATCGTTTGGGTGAATTTTGCGGTAATTCGGAATCGGGGCTGAACAGTTGCTGTTATGGATCAACTTGCACAACTCGTTTTTACGATAGAAAGCAAACCTGCACAGCATGTGCCGAGAAAAATGATGGTTGTGGACTTTTTCACAGTTGTTGCAGGTGTTTTTACGATAGAAAGCAACTATTTTAGGTGTTTTTCTTCGTGAAGAATAGATGCGCTTGTGAAAAAAGAGTAATTTGCTCAATAACTTGTCATTTTGCATAGAATCGTCAGGTAAAACTCGTACAATCTCCTCAATACTTCAACCCAAACCAACAAACCACGAACAAAATTTAATCGATACAAAAAATCTAACGAATAAGAAGGTTATAGTCCCAAAAAAGAAAAGGCTAGAATTCGCACAAAAAAATAAAGGTGAGAAACCTAATTAAAAACAAGAACAATACTAAATCAAATAAGTAAACCTTACATCTAAAGAAGAACACCCAGATAATAAAGAAAAACACCTAGGATCGCTAATAACGCGTTTGGATACCAGAAGTCAGAATCAAAGATATTTTGCTTTACAAAAAGTTGAATTTTTTGCTTCTAAAATTCTTTCTAAAATTTTACACCCAAACCAACCATTTGCTTTTTGACTTCTAAAAGTCAAAAAATTATTTCTGGATGCGTACCCAAACACCCTACAACTTTTACATCTAGTAGTTTAACTTGGTATCGGTCTTATTTACTTTACGACAATTGGTTTTTGCTATAAATATCAAAGATTTTGCCGCTACATTCATATATCGCGACTCTACTTATTTGGATCCTAATTAGAAATTCGACAAATTTTTTGCAAATATCATGTCGCGACTCTACTTATTTGGATCCTAATTACCAATTCGACAAATTTTTACCAAACCATTCACAAATATTATGTCGCGACTCTACTTATTTAAATCCTAATTAGCAATTTGACAAATTTTGAACCTTGTTTTAGTGCATACTGAAAAATTTCAAAGCATATCAAATAAGGACAAAAACAGATCATTAGATAGTAATCCTCAAAGCCCCTTATCCATATATTTTACTTAATGGCAAAACTACCCTTATTCATTTTGCTTTTTTAAAAAGGTTTTCCTTAAAAAAGTTTTAAATTCTTTTTGAAATAAAGAAAATTATTTTTATAAAAAATTTTATAAAAAAATCCATTAAAAAAATAAAAAATAATAACTTTTTAAAATTAGAAAAAAATAATTTTTTTTATTTTTTTTATATGCAAGTCTGGATTTTTTATTTAAAAAAAATAGAAAATAATAATTTTTTAAACATTAGAATTTTTTTTTAAATATGTAAATATTTTCTTAAAAAATAATTTTAAAAGTTTAAAAAAAGGAAATAATTATATTAATAAATTAATCGAGGGTAAACAAGTAATTGACCGACCTTTAGATACCCCTTATCACCTAACCCTAGTTAGTTCAATCCTTTTGTATGCCTTAATTTTTTTTTTGTATGCCCTAAAACTGGGTTCCAAATTTTTACCAAACTAGTTTGTGAATTCCATCAAAAAATAAAAACTAGTTTGTGAATATTCACGAACTAGACCTTCCTGCATTAATTCACCATATATTTGCACATTGGGTCTGAAAACGCATTTTCTACAACTTTGTCAAATAGTTCGTGCGGGTGCAACAGACGGACGGTTGCGGATTAGGGTTATCCGCAACCAAACCGTCAAAGTTTCGGATTTGGAAAATTGAATCATGATCGGTCCAGCCACCCAATTACCCGCAGATTTAACATCCGCGGATCAACGAGTGATACGGACCGGATGCGGATTAATCACGGGTGATATGCTCATAAAAATTAGGTTTATCTCCTCCACGTTTTCCTGACCGGATGAGGGACCATCAGTGATTTCCAGATTTATTGCAGAAAAGGATGACTGGCTTGCAAGCATGAGTGCTTCTCCCACTCTCTTCTGTTCCTCCAACAACTTTTGCAGATGCCGTGCATTCCCTTTAGCTCGTTGCTGCAACTCCCTTTGAAACTGCTCAAATGGACGCAAGACAGATGACAAGTTTCATCATTACACATACATCTTTAGGTTAAAAATAAAATAAAAATGAAAACACTACGGATAATGGAGGAAGGCATCTGATGAGGGATTAATACGCCTCAAGTTGCTCGTGAAGGCTTTTTTGAAGCTCCCACTGCACTCTAAGTGTTTCTGATTCAGGTGCGGACCTTTAAACAGAGAGTATTAACATTAATTACACCTTGTGAACATATACATATTATGGAGAGTAAGATGGCGCCTAGAGCAGAAGCTTTAGAGTTGTCAGTTTGACATACGACTTTACCTCTTCAGAGAAACACAATAATAATTTCATGATAGTGTGTGAGAGAGAGGGGTGCGGATGCGGGTAAATTCGCGGATTGCAATGTCCAACCGTAACCAAACCGTGTAAACGTGCGGATTTGAGAATTCCACTCGTGTCCGGCCCATAGCTCTTGAGGATTGGATTTTACCCGCAATTCTATGGACGGATACAGATGAAATCCGCGGATCCGTTTTTTTTTTGCACAGCCCTAACTACACGGATAAACGAATGTCCATCAAATTCGCCGTAGTTTCATCGTCCTTAGTGTTTTAACGGCCCAACTTCTAAACCCACCTACTGACTATTTCAACGGACCAGCTTCTGAACCCACACTGACTAGAGGAAACAAAATATAATTGTGAAAACTACTACCACACCCATTTTCTAGATTTTGGCCACTGTGAAACCCACGGGCGTGAAACTTCACGCGCGCACCCATTATCGTCGACTAAATTCTTCACAAACCCATATTTTCTAATATTCTATTTTTCTCTTATTTCTCTCATTTTCTACCGTTCTTCTTCTTGTCTCTCTGTGGACCTTAATTCAAGGGAATTGAGCTTGATTTTCTGTGAATAATCTCTAGGAAGTTTAGTAGCTTGATGAATCGAGGATGAAGGTGATGGTGATGGTGCTGAAGTCTATTGAGATCTTGAAGAAGAAGAAAAAGGTAAGCTAATTTAGGGTTTCGTAAATGATTGATATTTTGTGTAGAATCGATTCTAATCGATCAATTGTCGATGTGTTTGTTGTTTATTGAAGTATAAATGGGTGTGAGGGGTTTAATTTTGTGGTGTGAATTTGAAATGGATTTGAGTCTGTTATGATGCTCGATGTGATGAATTGAAGACTTTTAGAAGCTCAGATTATAGTGGAAGAACAAGGAATAATAGGTTGATGTTGCGGTTTGATTGATTGGTTTCGAGATATCAAAACAGGGATTTCCGAGCTCGAGTTCTGGTGGATATGAAGTTGAGTTTGAAGAACTAGATGCTACGAAGGATGGGTTTGCTGATTCCGAGAAGAACAAGAATTTGCTGCTACTAGTTGCTGTGATTGCATAGAAGATGCAAGTTATAGGAAATGAGCTTTGGTGGTGAATGAATGACATGTGGTGTTGATGCTTTTCAATGATGGAGAATCAGGTGATGTGTGCTATGTGGGTATCAATTGAACTCAGTTGCAGGGAAGTGACTGGTGGAGCAAATGGAGACAAGTCTAGAGTTCCGGTGGCACTTTTATTGCAGTGGTGCTGCTACTGGTGATGTTGGTGGTTCAAAACAAGGGCCAGAGTTGTTGTTGGAGTCAGAAAATCTCCATCAAGCTCAGCTGCAGGATCTTCTTCAGTTCCGCGAAATCCTGGAAGGGCAGAGACTCCGGTACTCCCTGGATCGCGCTGGAAGAAGGGAAAGCTACTAGGCAGAGGCACATTTGGACATGTTTATGTTGGATTCAATAGGTACACATAGTTTCTTGTTAGTTTTCCATTAATTTTCTTATTACAATGTTCTGTTGTTATTAGTACTGATATTTCTGTGTGATTATCCCTGAATTTAGCCTTGCAAGCTAGTCTAGTAAAGAAATTTATATTAACATGCATTATTTTATCCTGCCCCATGTACTATATTGTTATTCTCAGTCAATGTATAGGGTTCCCTGTGCAAGCAATTTGTAATTTTGTTCTCTTTTTAAATAGTCAGCCTCAAGTGATCACGTGTTGTTGTTGGAACTTATGGAAACTCCCCTCTTATTTTATGTTGTTTCTATTGCAGAAAAAGTGGTGAAATGTGTGCAATGAAGGAGGTTACACTTTTTTCTGATGATGCGAAGTCAAGAGAAAGTGCGGAGCAGCTGGAGCAAATAAGACTTCCAATAGATTGTAGGAGCCTGGTTGTCTTCGTTGTGTTCTAAAAAGAAGAAAATGCAAAAGAAAAAATTGGAGAAAGAAGAGTGGGTGACTGTTTATGGGTATTCCCTAACTTTTAACCTAATTAATTTGCTCTGTTGTATTCCATGTTTTGTCAATCTTCTGTGATCTCTGATTTTAGATGCCAATAATTTTGGGATAAACACATATATAAGTTACTCATAGGTTCTTTTATTTATTCCGTGGTGATTCGTTGATTCCGTTTGCAATACGATACTTGCTGAACCTGTGTCATAGCATTTCAGTTTTCACTAATGCACTACAGCCACTAAGTATTTATTTATTACCATACGTATATGGCTATTCCTAGTCATCCAAAATCCACTAAGGATCTATACATGTTTGTCTACTTTTTTCAGGCTTGCAATTTATCGCAATTCTTATCTGGTGTACTGGGTGTTATGAGTGCAAGGCTGGTGAAAAGATACTGTGTGATACATGGAAGGCTAGGTTGTAATGGGTATTGGAGGTGCAAGGCTGGTGTTAAGATACTGTGTGATAAGGGAAGGCTATGGTAGTGTTGGAATTGGTCAAGAAGATACAGAAGAATGCATAACCTGTTATGCATCTACAAAAGTTGTTGCATAACTTGTTATGCAATTCAGAAAACGGTTGCATAACATGTTATGAAACAACTTTTTTGTTACTATTGAAAACAACAAAAACAAAGACTGCATAATTTGTCATGCACCTAAAATAATATCTGCATAACATGTTATGCATCGTGAAAATGGATGCATAAAGCATTATGCAACCACTTTTTTTGTAAGGACTGAAATAAAAAAAATTGATGCATAACTTGATATGCATCCAAAAATATGGTTGCATAACGCATTATGCATCAACTTTTTTTGTAAGCACTGAAATTAACCAAAACAATGGATGCATAGCTTGTTATGTAGCTGAGAATTTTTTTTGCATAATTCGTTATGCGTCTTTTGTTTTTTGTGATGTTATTTTTTTAGGCGTATATATCGTTTTAGTGGTTGCATAACTAAATTAGTAAATGCATGAACCAAAATATGGTTGCATAACGTTTTATGCATCTTTTTTGGTGGCTGCATAATGGTTATGTACCAAATTTTTGAAAATTTTGCCTAAAATGATGATCACTTCCGATTTTTCGTGAAAAAGAAAAATTTGATATTGTTGTTTGTACTCGTTGCGTAGCTCTCTTAAAATGATTTCCAACGATATAAAATTTGTAAAATTCCAAGATGCGGAGTTTTAGATATGTTATATCCAACTTGCGTTCCCAATTATACCCCTAATGCATAACCAGTCATGCGGATCCATAATCCATCATGCAGACATTTTTAATAATTTCATATAATTATGGGTGTCACGGTACCTAAAATTAATTGTGGGCCTGATAATGAAAATATTTTTTTTTGGGCTTGCGCCGAATTTTCCCAATATAATTAAAGGGCCATTTGTCTGAGTAATTCGGTTTGGAATTGTGAAAATTACAGGGAGACCTATTTTTCAGTTTTTCTTCACCGTGAAACCCACGGGCGTGTAACTTCACGCGCGCACCCATTTTTGGGGAAAAAATTCTCTGAAACCCATATTTTTCTAAACTTAAGTTTATCAGGAAGACGAGATAGAGAGAAATTTCCAAAAATCTCTGTATCGCAAAGCGGATCGGTTTTTGATCTTCTCTCACACCACAAATTCATGGAGATCCCAACATTCGTCATCACCATTGTTCACAATAGAGAAGCTAAGAAAGGAAAACAATGATTGGAGACGGAATTAAAGATGAAGAGAAATGATTGCTAACAGAATTTCAGGTCTTCAAAAAATTCCTTTTACATGCATCTAACTCTAATAATTAATTTCTCAAAAACTCTAATTTAGAAATCCCTAATTTTTATGAGATTTGTTGTTGTTGATATTCATGGGAAATGAGGAATTGAGAATATTTGGGAGACAGTGAGATGGATTTGAAGAGAAGAAGGAGATGTGGTTGCCATTGATTTGAGGTCGAGATTACAATAGAATTGTTGTGCCATGGATGGGAAGATGGTGGTTGCTTCGATTGAGTTGAATTAAAATGCAGAGAAGAAATGTTGAATGAATTGCTGAGATGGAGTAATTTTACAAGGGGATTCTGTGTGAGTTGAATTGCGTTCTTGAAGCAATAATGAATTTTGAATGTTGATTGGTGTATGAGAGATATGTTTCTTTTTTTAAATTGCATGGAAGGAGATGAGACAGTAGTTAACACCAAATTCATCCATGGTCACGTCAAGTCACGTACAACAGGTGTTTGTAGAAATGCACTATTAGTTTTGCCTTCCAAAAGTCGTCCCTCCTTACTGCCATAAGCTGACCCAGGAAAATGGAATCAATCCACTCGTTTGAACATAATGAATGCATCTCCACTTTATGCCAGAACGGCAACACCTGTATCCTTAAACTCTCTTTATTTAATCAATTAGTTAGCGACTCGTCATTTCAGAATTCCAGTACAGTCCCATGAAAAACAGCTGGAGGTAAATTCTTCTTTTTTCTTAACCAATTGAGTGCACCGGTTTCACAAGTCAATTTTATTTTTTGAAAGGTAGGACCATTCATTAACTGAAAAAGATGTTACATTACTAACGTTAGAAGTCAAATTACTAATGTGTTATGCATTAATTTTCTTGGAAGTGAAATCAGCCAAAAATAAAAATAAAATATGAACGCATAACCTATTATGCATCTACAAAAATGTCTGCATAACCTGTTATGCAGTCCAGAAACGGTTGCATAGCACATTATGCATCAACATTTTTGTTACTATTGAAATCAATAAAAATAAAGACTGCATAACTTATCATGCACCTACAATATCATATGCATAACATGTTATGCAGTCATGAAAATGGATGCATAACCTGTTATACATCTGAAAATATGGTTGCATAATGCATTATGCATCAATTTTATCTGTACACACTAAAATCAACCAGAACAATGGCTACGTAACTTGTTATAGATGCATAACTTGTTATCCAATCGAGAAAATGATTGCATAATTTGTTATGCGTCTTCTTTTTCTGTTGGATTCAGACATATATAGCGTGTAAGTGGCTGCATAAACCAAGATAATATATGCATGAACAAAAATATGTTGCATAACGTGTTATGCATCTTTTGTTGTGTCAGCATATTGTGTTATGCATCTTTTTTGATGGCTGCATAACGAATATGTAGCCAGTTTTCGAAAATTTTCCCTAAAATGATGATCACCTATGATTTTTTCGTGAAAAATAAAAATTTGATATTGTTGTTTGTGCTCGTTGCATAGCTCTCTTAAAAATATTTCCAACGATATAAAATTTGTAAAATTCCAAGGCGCGGATTTTTAGATATCTTATATCCAAGTTGTGTTGCCAATTACACCCTTGATGCATAACCCGTCGTGCGGATACATAATCCGTCATGCAGACATTTTTAATGATTTCATATCATTATGGATGTCACGGAAATAATTATGGGTGTCACTGTACCTAAAATTAATTATGGATCTGACAATGAGAATATTATTTTTTTTGGGTCTGCGCCTAATTTCCCCTTTGGAATTCGGAATGCCATGGTCTAGAATAGAATCCGATGCACCGGTGGAATAAGGAAAGGGTAATCCGAGTCCTAGTTTGACAAGAAATTTAGTATGTCCATTTCATATAATGATCCATTAAATTGATATACAAGAAGAATCGCCTCCATCGGACGAAAACGAAATAATTTTCAGCTGAGGGACTCTTATCAACTTTTAGTTGGGAGATACGACATTATTGTTCTTGTTTTGACGTCATTTGGTGGTACTGATGCCCATTTTACAGTGCAAAGAATACAGTGCTGTGGCCTACGTTCAAATTCTGCAGCTGAATATATCCGATTCTCAGGAACCTCGTAGAGGAGTGAATGATAGCTGAAGCGTTCAAATTTCAGTCTGCAACCGTCGTGTTGAATATAAAGCTTGGGAAAACAGTAGTGATATCCCTGTACGAAGAGGAGAGGAAAAGAAAAATGAAACCATGAACAAAAATGTATACTCAACACCAAACTCGTACAAGCAAATCATATCCGGGCAGAGCAAATTTGCATTCCGACGGATCAATAGACAACAATGGGAAGACATATTCCAACGAAGTAAGTTGATATTGGATACGATAACCAAAACTTCTTCCCAGGACCCTAATTTGGGAAGATAAAATGCAGTAGGAGTTAACGGAAATCAAGGAGAAAGCTGTAAGGAAACGTGGGTTTCCTAGTTTAGGTCAAAGAAGACGGCTAAATTCTAGGAGGTTCCGGAAAGGTTCCGTTAGGGAAACGTAGCTAGTTTAGGACAATTTCCATATATAAGATGGGTTTCCTAATTGACCATGGTTTCCTTGGGAACCAAATTTGTGACTCCTATATAAGGAGGTCTAGGCTAAGTGTTTTAGTCATGGAATCCTCAATGTAAATCTCGTAGAGATGTGAGGGATTCATCCCACCTATTGAGGTGGTTATGCGAGAGACCTAATGGTGGAAGGAGTACACCATTATGGTGCTTATGGGATACTTATCGATGTTGGAAGATATGTCTTTATGGAGTATTCATATGGAGATGTTGGTAAGACATCTTGTTGACGAGAAGATCATCTTGGTGGTGCTGGATTAGATTATTGGCGTTGATCTAAAGGCGTCCATTGTAATCTATATTAGGGTGTGCAGAGAAGATCATCTTGTGGTGGTAGATAATGCGGTAAAATTATCTCGTATGGGTGAAGACACTACTTTGGATCTTATAGGGTGATTGTGAGAGTTATTGTGTTCGGTCACGTTGTAGTGAGTCGATGGATTGATATAGTCAGTCAGTCAGTTGTGTAATTCTCAGTGGTGATTCTATAATGAATAAAGAGGTCGTAGCCGTTTGGTGGATGTAGACAAATACACACATTGTGTATGTTGTTGAACCACGTTAAATCTGTGAGTACTTTACTTCTTGTTGCTTTGTTTATGGCTTGCATCTATGTGGTTCTCTTTCTTCTTCTTATCCTAGATCGTAGTAAGGTTCATGGAGCAATCCGAGAGATCAAGTGTTTCTTGTTAGCTAATATGTCTCCGCAAGATTAGCACGTAGATGGATCTGAACCCCAACAATTGGTATCAGAGCTTTAGGCTGGATAGAAGGTTTGATGAGAGAAGTTTTTTTGTTTTTTTGTTTGTTTTTGGACCAGCAGAAAATTTTGAAGACAAAGGATTTGGTTTCATCAAGTATGTGAGGATTTGATGTTATAGCTTCCGAAGATGCAGAGTTTGATGTTATCAAGTATGTGTAGGATTTGATTTCATCAGTTTTGGGAACAAAGCAAAGTAAAGCGTACTTCTGAAGGAAAGAGATTATATCATGTGATCTGCATTCGATATGGTCAAGATGTATGATCTTGATATTTGTGGTGCTTTAAATTGGAGACTTGGCATTGATTCTTATTGGAGCAGAAATCCTATGCATGGCTTCAAGTAAGTTTATTTATTCTCTATACTTCGTACCATATTCTTGTGAACTGTTTGAAAGACCTACGTAGATTTGGTTTTCAATTAATCGGTGTTTGCTTGGCAAGACACAAGAAGGTAAAAATATCGTAGTTGGGATTAAAATATTGGTGTGTATGTTTTTGGAAGTAAAGAATATTAGCATGTCAAAATCTCATTATTGTTCCTTACCAAGGGAAACCATAATTTGGTTATCAACCGTCATCAGTTGGATCATGTTGTTGATTTTCTTTAACCTGAAGTTGAAGAATGTGAAGATGAATTCTTACTCGTTCTGCCTTAATTGTTTGTTACGATGAGGATTTGGGAAATCTCGTAGTAGGTTTTGTTTTGGAAGTATTGATTGTTTTCCAGGGTTTGATATGTTCTAGAAGTGAAGAGTTTGATTTTCAGTCTTAGTATTTGAAGCATGTGGCTACAAATAGTTACAAGACATTGATCGTTGGATGAGATGTGATATTGGCTGTGGTGGACCTATGGTTTCTTATTTTTATATAAGAAGATGTTTTTCGACACAGTTTGTAGGGTTTGTTTGTCTGTGTTGAGTATGGCATTGTGTCGCGTAGAACAATGTTTTCTGAAGTTTCTCTCGTACTTTTTCCGATGGAGAATCTAGATAGTTTGTAATCTTTTGATTCTTGTCGATGACGTTCAGTCGGAGATTTGTGTTTGGTTGTACACCATTTGAATTCGATCAGAGTTGGTTGAAGTGCAAGACCATTTGGAAGAAACAGTTTGGTCTATTTGTGTTGCGGATACATTCCTATTTTGGTAAAGACCCGTTGTGAGGAATTAAAAAGGTATCGCTTGGACGCTTCAAGAGCTTAAAGAATGAAGATACAATACTACAATGTGTGTGGTGGTGTGGCTAAGGAAGCTAGCACATACTACTTGGAGAAAACACAGTGCATGAATTTGAGAAGGGCTACAATTTTCGGCGTGTTTTTCCGACAACCTTTATTATCCATTGGCTATTTGATTTCTTGAAGATCAGTTTGAGACTTTCTGTTGGAGAGAGCTACATTAGCAATGATAATATTTGGTGGTTTGCTCATCTGCTACAGTTATTGAAATTGATTTCAATAGTGACAGAGCCTGTAGAGATAAAGGTAGAAATTTCTATTGAGAAATTTGGTTCAACAACGATATAGTTTCCGTCAAGTTATTTTCTTTACATTGTTTTAGAAGATAAACACAACAACGTCTTGAATTGTTTGGATCTTGAGGAAGTTACCAAAGGTTTCAGATTATGGTTGTGTGTGATTGGGTCTTTGTGTGAAGGAAGGATTATCAGATTTCAAACGTTGGTGTACGTTTTGGAGCAAGATTGGTAAAGGGATATGCACAAGGAAGAATGTGTGACTTTATGTATTGTTTCAACGGTAAGAATGAATTCTTCGACGTTAGTCACAATGCTATCCAAGTCTTACTATGTTGTGGTTTGACTGTCGCGAAGTCGAAACTACATGTTTGCTAAAAAATTGATAAAAGACTATCTTGGAAATTATGTTAAAGCCCGTAAAAAGGACATTGTTCTCAAAGCCCGTTGAGGTTGTTGAAGTGGTGAAGGTGATTGGTGTGTCAGCTGTTGAAGTATCTGTGAAGCTATACACGTATTTGGTATGTATGCATTAGTTGAAGATATGATGAGCTTTTTGAAGGAGTAAAACTCAATTGGGGAAATATGGTCGTAGAAACATGATCCAGTTGGAGATAGGATCGTAAATCAAGATTCATAAGAGATGAGCACGAGATTGGCACGCAGTGGTAATGATCCATCGATTGGTTGTATTTGGTGTGCAGTTAGAGTCATGCTCAATATGCTTTGGTACATACAAGATGGTTAGTTTCTTGGGAGCTAACATGAAGGTTGGTTTATGACAAACTAACGCAAGGTTTATCGTTAACTCGCTTTGGAGGACATGCTCATGGAAAAGAGCAAGTATGTGATCAGTTGTTTTAGTAAGCAATTGACTCGGCTAGAGTTTAGAGACGAAGATGGAGACTATGGTTAGGCAGACGCATAGAGGCTACTGTGGTAGTTTCATTTGCTTACCGAGTAGTTATGGATGTCAACCCTAACGGATGTGGTGTGTAACTTGGAGTTAGTGGCTTAGAAGAGCGGAACATTGACTCAGGTGGAGCAAGGAAATCCAAGACGGAGCTGTGTTCGTAGTATGGAGCAAGTTCGGAGGTGGCGAAGGCTCAAGGGCGCATAATAAATTTAACTAAGTTCGATGGAAGCATATGGATAATAATGGTATATGGTCTAATTGAGTTGGCATTCAATACACCTAGAATGATGTCAATTAATGTGGAGTTGTGAACATAAAGGAGTAAGGTGTATTTTCTCAAGATGTTGCATAACGGATGATCATATAATGATAGTTGTTGGGTCAGATTTTTCACCGTGGTGGAGATTTGTACAATCACCAGTAGGTAAGATTGTTAAGTCTGAGTTGGTGACGTTCAAGTTTGGTTTGCTCTCTTCTGGTGGAGGTTCTACGGAACAATTTGGATGAACTACATTTTCGGTTTGATTCCTATTGAGGATATGTAGGCAACCAGTGATGGTGCAATCGATGTTCAGAAGACGGAGGGATAACAAGTTGATCGTCACATGCATGAATGCATGATACAAGGTGGAGAATTGTAAGGAAACGTGGATTTCCTAGTTTAGGTCAAAGAAGACGGCTAAATTCTAGGAGGTTCCGGAAAGGCTCCGTTAGGGAAACGTAGCTAGTTTAGGACAACTTCCATATATAAGATGGGTTTCCTAACTGACCATGGTTTCCTTGGGAACCAAGTTTGTGACTCCTATATAAGGAGGTCTAGGCTAAGTGTTTTAGTCATGGAACCCTCAATGTAAATCTCGTAGAGATGTGAGGGATTCATCCCACCTATTGAGGTGGTTATGTGAGAGACCTAATGGTGGAAGGAGTACACCATTATGGTGCTTATGGGATACTTATCGATGTTGGAAGATATGTCGTTATGGAGTATTCATATGGAGATGTTGGTAAGACATCTTGTTGAGGAGAAGATCATCTTGGTGGTGCTGGATTAGATTATTGGTGTTGAGCTAAAGGCGTCCATGATAATCTATATCAGGGTGTGCAGAGAAGATCATCTTGTGGTGGTAGATAATGCGGTAAACATTATCTCGTATGGGTGAAGACACTACTTTGGATCTTATAGGGTGCTTGTGAGAGTTATTGTGTTCGGTCACGTTGTAGTGAGTCGATGGATTGATATAGTCAGTCAGTCAGTTGTGTAATTCTCAGTGGTGATTCTATAATGAACAAAAAGGTCGTAGTCGTTTGGTGGATGTAGACAAATACACATATTGTGTATGTTGTTGAACCACGTTAAATTTGTGAGTACTTTACTTCTTGTTGCTTTGTTTATGTCTTGCATCTATGTGGTTCTCTTTCTCTTTTTCTTATCCTAGATCGTAGTAATGTTCATGGAGCAATCCGAGAGATCAAGTGTTGCTTGTTAGCTAATATGTTTCTGCAAGATTAGCACGTAGATGGCTCTGAACCCTAACAAAAGCTTGGGGTAAGGAAGTCGTAGTCAAGTTTGCAAAGAAACATAGAAAAGGAAGACGTGACTTACTTCAGGTAAGGAAGAGTCATGTTCCTCAGAAATGCAAAATATTTTCATTCTTCTTTTTTGATTGTACCATCCTTGTCGGCATCAGCATCTGCAAACGTCTGCAGAACATAAATAAAAGTGTGCAAGTACGAAGCATCAAAGTGATGCTAATGAAACAATAAATTAAATGGAGAAGATTTCTAAGTTTTAACCATGTCTTTCCTGATCAATAATAGACTCCAGAAGGTCTTCGGATAACCTCAAGTCTGACTCGTTTAATATTCCAATAGCCATTTGCTGAACCTAGAAGCAACAAATGCGGTTTCCCAGTGTAAGAAAGTATAACTTAGTAAAATTCAGGAACAGATGGACAGTTGGACACATCTTAAAAGTTCGCTAAACATGTAGTTGTCATAAATCTGACAATTACATCCCACTATCACTAAATGAGAATTTAGATAATCATCTTCTTATTATATGAAATGTAAATAGAATTACAAGGATTGATCAAACTATTACAATGATCTATTTGCCCTATATTAACTTTCTCTCTCTCTATTTCTTGACCAAGACTCACTCTAGAATCTCCCTTACAAGTAATGACCTCTCCTTTATATAGGATTTTACATAGTGGATGACAGCTAAGAAACCCACTATTTTCGGGATCACTATGCGACACATTCGCTCATACACAATCACTCATCTTCGCATAGCGTACCTCTTCGCACAGTTCTTCACACTTTACTCGTGACTTTGCTGACATCATCTGGTGCGTCATCTCAACTTTGATGTGTGTCATTCTCTTCGCTTGGATTGTATTCTTTACTTCGCTTGATTACTAACGTATGCGATATTTTACTCTTACGTTTTTCCTCTTCTCATTTCGCTTATTCTTCAGAATGAGCGATATGAGAAATTCCCCTCTTGCAAATCGCACATGCTTGTCTTTTTTCATTTTACTCTGCCGACAATTTCCCGGGTTTCAAGTTTCTCTCCACACGTGTCGATTTTCTTCCTCTTTACCGGCTTGAACTGTCTTCAACCGGTTGCTTCTTTTCACCTATTTAAGGGTTTTTCAACAGTAAATAACCCTTCTTTTCCTTCTTTTTGTTCTATGCAACTAAACTTCTACACTTATCTTCTCTCTCTTGTTGCTAATCATCTTCATCTGTTATTATCCATTTCTGCTGTTGCTGTCACCAATTTCTTCTATTATTGTTCTTCCACCATGATCTATGAATCGAAGTCTGTGTTCCTTTCCTCATGATGATTATAATTATTGATTTTAACCATTCTCATCTAAGTTTTTTATTAACCTAATTCCCATACTTTCACAGGAAAAGTTCTTCTATTAGCGCTCTTCAAATCACGCAAAAACCCAAATCTTCTTCGAATGAAAATAAAGAATCGCAGAAGAAGAAACCAAACATTGATAATAAAGAATCTCATAAGAGGAAGACTTCGCACAATAAAGAAGTAAGAAATATCCAATTTATTTGAAATAATATTGTTGCCTCTATTTCTTATCTATTTTATTTTCGAAGGCTTCCGTTTCTAAGATGGTTGATGGTAAGAAGCAAAAAGCTAAGAAGCTTCGCAAGCCCATACCAAACCCTTCAAATATTTCTATTCTAGATTTTAGTGTTGTAGATGTTGTTCCTATAACCACAGTTCAACCTTCGCATACTAATCCTCCTATCATTCCTACAATAATTCAAACTCCTGAGAAAAATGTTCTTGTCACTCCTACACCATCACAAGCTTCTGAGAAGAATGTTCCTGCCACCCCTTCACCAACAATCCGTCTTACATATGAGAATGCCTATGTTACTTATGATGAACTTTTTCTTGAAAAGGAGTCTCCTGTGAATAAAGAATTTTCTCTTAATCTAGGAATAAAAAGTACTCCTTCTATTGCCTCTGCGACTCCATCGCATGCAAATCAAGTTTTTCCTTCACCCATTAATTCTATCTCTCAACCAAACCTTCTTCAAAAGAAATCCCCCATCTCAACAGATTTTAATACTCCTTCTCTATCCTTATTAAATTCTTTTACTTTGAACAAGAAAGCTTTGGATAGTGTAAAACTTGCTACTCAAACTCTATCCGACGTCATCAACTCTTCCCCATCTTTAACTGATGATCCTTGCAAGTTTCGCTCCTGTTCTGCCTTAAGCAAGCTTCTATGTTAATTTCCCGCTGATAAAGCTTCAAGGGAGGAGGTCCTTTCCCAAATTGACCCAAGCTTCCATGTTGCTCTAGATGTTCTGGTAACTATCTTTCGTACCTTAGCTTTATCTTCTTTTATGCTACTTCCAAGTTATACTAACTTCATCTTTTTCCTTTTAGGACTCTCATCGTCGCATAATGCTAGCTGAAAAGCGTTTTGAATCTAGTTGTTCTCAGTTGGAAATTTCGCAGAAAAATGTTTCTTTGGAGAAGGAAATACAAAAGCTGAGAGGAGAACTCCAAGTTACGAGTTTTGATGTTGAAACTCTTCGCAGCGAAAATCAAAAACTTAGAGGTATTTATTATTATATTTGAGTTATTCATCGTATTTTATATTCCTTCGCATACATTCATTTTCGTAAATTTCTTCGTGCATTTATTAAGATTTAAACCGGAAGCGAACGAATGAGAGGTATGAATTTCAATTCCTTGCTGAAGATACTCAAGAGAATAACGGGAAGTTGCAGTCTCAACTAAGCCAATTAAATAATCAGTATTCATATTCGCTTGATCAGATTAACAATCTTTCCCATGAAAATAACCATCTCACTCAAAAAATTGAGTTTTTTAATGATCAAATATCCTATTTTTCTAAATTGTCACGCGATGCTGATTTATAACATCAAACTTTATCAGAAGAAAACCATACTCTTTCTAAGGAGAAGCTATCTTTCTCGAAGAAAGAAGCAATATTTTCACATCAGTATTTAATTCTTCATGAAATAAATGAAAATCAAGCGCGAACTCTTCGCGTACTGAAGGAACAATACGAGACTTCGCTTAAAGATTTAAGCTCCCAAAATGAGAAACTTATTCAAAATAATATAAGTCTTTCTGAGAAGAAGAACCAGTTTCAAGAAAAATACAGTCAATTGAAGAATTCCCATGATGTTCTTAAGAAAAAGAACAAATCTCTTTCTTTTGAAGAAAAGAAGATTCGATCTCGCCTCAGTGGTTCAGTTGGTGATGAATTTGATAAGTCTACGGAAAGTATGAAGGACAATACCCTTGCTCTTTCTAAATTCTTCCAAGGTAGTCAGCTAAAGTTGACTTCCTTATTATGATTTCTTAGTATTTCTCCGCACAGTGTTGATTTAAATTTTTTTATTTTTTTATGGCTATTTATTATTCTTTGTAGATTCTGAAAGATCGCACCACTCTGTTGTTACTCAATTGAAGTCTGAATTATCCAATGCTCGCAAAGAATATACGAATATGAAAATATCTCGTGGGAATCTTAAGCTTTATCTTTCTGCTTCTCGAAGCAGAGCGCGAAGAAGGTTCGCATACCAGAAGAATTTTTTAGAGATGAATGCTATAAATCTTGAAAGATATTCTATTCGCAAAGTTCATTCTAATGCCCAATCTGTTATTGACGGAATTCTTTTAAACGATTCTCTCCTAGCAGTAAAACTCCCCATATGTAACATGAGTGCAGTTGAAGAATATCCCGAACCAGATAGTGATTATGACTTTTTAAGTGATGATGAAAAGGATGAAGATGAAGAAGAAAATCAGCAAGAAGAAGAGAAGTCTGCTAATGAGGCCAATGCTGAGATTGAAAATCAGCAAGAAGAAGAGGAAGTCTGCTGATGAGGTCATTACTGAGATTGTAAATCAGCAAGAAGAAGAGAAGTCTGCTGATGAGGTCATTACTGAGACTGAAAATCCTGGACCCAGTGCTAAGATTTGAAAAGTATTTTGAATAAGATGCTGTTGTTGAGCATTCTTGATTTCCTTTCTTTATTTTGACGTATTTTGAATCTTCGTATTTTTAGACTTGTTTGTTGCAAGGAAGATGATATATCGTTGTTTTAATTCCCATACTTGCCTCTTATTATCTTTTTTGTAAGAAACAATTGTGCGAATCTATCATTAGTTTTTTTAACTTACTTGGGAGGTCATATTTTGCCTTCCTATGTAAAGGTTCTTATATTTCCTCATTCTTGTGCGACGATATCGCAGGCGGTCTTTGCATTTTAGTACATCGACCCATTGATCTCGTCTTATCTTTTTCGCTTGTATTATTTCCTCTTCAGGTTTGTCGCATAAATATCACAAGTCTTAATACTCCCATGAGTAAAAACCCTGTGATATTTACGTCTTTTGACACAATTCATCTCCCTAATGGAGGGTGCCGTCCTTATCTTCCCTCTGGTTGCCCCTTCAAGGAAGCTTACCTCTATCGGGTTAAGATTATGGCTCTTCCCATCCAGTTATTCAACAACCAGTTGATTTTGCAGTCTCGCATACACTACCGATAAGGTTTATGGCAGCAAGACCGCACCCTAAGTGGGGTATCTTCGGACCGAGTGCATCATAGTCAAGACTTGTCAACAGTGGCAAGGTACGATCCAGATGCCCCGGGCACTCTTGACTCAACCGTGTACCTCGGCGCCTTGATCGAGTTTCTGCACTCCTTGGGAGAGCCTTTCTCACCTTAGGCTCTGAATCTAAGATTACTGTCTTAGACTGAATATTTAAGGTATCTCTCCCGGATGGCATTATCGTTTAAT
The DNA here is from genome assembly GCF_003573695.1 of Papaver somniferum. Taxonomy (NCBI): domain Eukaryota; kingdom Viridiplantae; phylum Streptophyta; class Magnoliopsida; order Ranunculales; family Papaveraceae; genus Papaver; species Papaver somniferum. The sequence goes on along the minus strand of NC_039359.1, from coordinate 153,461,197 downwards.
TCTCACCCCAAATCTCCACAACTCAAGTTCCGGGGTCGGTGTAGCCTTCCCTTGAGTCATGCCTTCTAGGTCTTTCCAATTATGACGTGCGATAGGTCTTACTATATTGCCTCTTGCATATGAGAGAACTAGGGTGCACGCCACATTCGGATTCCTAGCCAATCTGATAATAAATATCATTTTCTGTAACCTTGTATCAAGGTCTTACTTTGCTTTTATAGAATTTCGTAATTTTCAAGAGAAATATTCGCATTACGGACTTGTTCAAAAATATGAACTTACATACTTTTAACTGTTTATCCATGCGAGTTAATTCGCAAGTGGCTATGGATAATATTTTTTCAAGAACTTCCTATTCCAAGGTCGATCTAATTTACGACCTGTATTTCGTCCTTCAGGATCCATTAATTCATAGGCTCCCTCCCCAACTATTCTTTTTATTATATAAGGTTCATCCCAGCTTTTCTCCAATTTTCCATCTTTTCTTTTTTGATATACTGGAATTTCGCGTAGCACTAATTCTACCGGTTGGAATTCTCTTATTTTAACCCTGTTGTTGTATTCTCGAGCTAGTCTTTTTTGATAATTTTCCATGTGCTGCAAAGCGACTTCTCTTACTTCCTCCAAATCATCCAATTTTGTTAAGATCAAGTCTGCACTTAAATTCTTTTCCCAAGCTTCTCTCTTTGTGGTAGGGATGATAACTTCTGTTGGTAGCACTGCCTCTACTCCATATGTCAAACAGAAGGACGACATTCCTGTTGCTTCTCATCTTGTAGTTCTGTAAGCCCATACTGCATTATGTACTTGTTCGCACCATCCTTTGTTGTTCCCTTCTAACTTTTTCTTCAGGTTGTCTGCGATTGTTTTATTTGTAGCTTCTACTTGTCCATTACTTTGAGGATACAAAGGATCAGATTTGCCACTTTGAATTTTGAATGCATTGAGCAGCATTGTTATATTCTCACCTTCAAACTGCTTCCCATTATCAGACACCAATTGTGCAGGAATGCCAAATCTGCATATAATATTTTCAAAAATGAATGTGAAGATGTCTTTATCACGAATATGTTGAACTGCTTTTACTTCTGCCCATTTAGTGAAATAGTCTGTTGCGACAATTAGGAATCTTTTTTTCCCCGTTCCTGGTATAAATGGTCCAACAATATCTATTCCCTATTTTCCAAAGGGCCATACATTTGTTGATGTATTAAGCATAGCCCCAGGTGCATGTATCTTCTTGCCATGACGTTGACATTCTTCGCATCTCCTCGAAACTTGCTTTGCATCTTCATGCATGTAGGGCCAGTAATAGCCCTGTATTTTTGCCCTGTATCCGAGTGATCTTCCTCCACTATGGTTGCCAGCATCGCCATAGTGTAATGCCTTTAGAATTTCGATTCCCTCCTTTCGCGTAAGACATCTGAGTGAAGGTCCAAGAAATGATCTTCTATAAAGAACACCATCCCTTAATTCATAATTTGTCGCACGACTCTTTAATTTGTGTGCTTCTAATCTTTTCCTCGACAATTCTCCCTTCTCTAGATAAGAGTGTATCTCAGTTCTCCAATCCTTCTCTTCTCTCACAATTTCTTCTTGTGTATCGTCTATGATCATCACATTTGTTTGCACTTCTTCACCCTTTTATACAGATGGTAATAATAGTGTTTGTATTTTTATATCCCTTGCAACCGGATCTACTAACATTGATGGTATGAACGCCAATGCATCTGCAAGTCTATTATCTTTTCTCCCTATATGTCTCCAGCTTATTTTTGGAATGTACATTGCTAAATCCATAACCAATTTCCTATATTTTTGCATAGATGGTTCATTGGTAGTATATATGCCTTCTATCTGACGAATTACCAACTGGGAACCACTAGTCATTCGCGCATCCTCAATCTTCATTTCAATTGCTAATCTTAATGCGTGGACAACTACTTCATATTCAGTTTCATTATTTGTGGATTGGAAGTCCAATCTAAATGAGTAAGTCATTCTCGCTCCTGTTGGTGAAATGAATACAATATCAATTCCATTTCCTTCTCCATTGAAAGATCCATCCACCAATATCTCCCATCTGTTTGGATTTCACTCAGTTAATAAATCATTAAGATTTCCATGTTCTTTATCGACCTCCATCATTTCTTCTACATATTCATCTTCTTCTATTGGAATTTCTGTAAGAAACACTGCGATAACTTGATATTTTGGTGAAGATAAAATTTCATAACCAATCTCATAGTTTCCTAATTGTGCATTCCACCTCTCTATTCTTCCTGACCTCTTCGAATTCTTCATCGCGTTTTCAATTGGTACTCTTGTTAATACTTTAATTTTGTGAGCTTGAAAATAAATGCGAAGCTTGAATGATGCATATACCAGTGCGAGAATCAACTTTTCAATTTTTGAATAATTTTTCTCTGCGGAGTTATACGTTTTGCTTATGTAATATATTGGTTTTTCTACACCTTCATCTGAACGTAACAGTACTGCACTTAATGTATGAGATGTTGATGCTAGGTATAATAACATTTCTTCTCCCTGCTTCGCCTTTTGCATAATGGATAAGTTTACTAAATAATCTTTTATGCTCTGCAATGCTTTGTCGCACTCCATTGTCCATTCAAATTTGGTCCCCTTCTTTAATATATTGAAAAAGTGTTTACATTTGTCCGAAAATCTTGCAATAAATCTTCCCAATGATGCTATCAATCCGTTTAACTTTTGAACATCTTTGACTGTTACAGGTGGTGGCATATCTCTAACCGCTTGTACCTTCTCCGGATCAACTTGTATTCCCTCCTTGGATATAATATAGCCCAAAATTTTTCCTGATGATACGCCAATTGCACATTTTTCTACGTTTACTTTAATATTAAATTTTCACATTTGTTCAAATATTGCTCGCAAATTATCAACATAATCTTTCGCCTCTTTGCTTTTAATTAGCATATCATCTACATAGACTTCTAATGTTTTATGTATCCATTTTACAAATACATTCTGCACCATTCTTTGATAAGTCACACATGCATTCTTTAATCCAAATGGCATTTTCGTGTAACAATATAAACCTCCTGGTGCGAAGAAAGCAGTGTGTTCTTGATCTTCTTCTGCCAAAGGAATTTGATTATAGCCTTTATACCCATCTAACATTGTGACTCTATCATTCCCTGATGCTGATTCCACCATTTGAGGTATGTCGGGTAAAGGGAAGCTGTCTTTAGGGCACACTTTGTTTAGATCTGTAAAATCTATGCAAATCCTAATTTCGTTGTTCTTTTTAGGTACCTCCACCATATTTGCTATCCACTCTGGATATTTTGCCTCCCTTATAATTCCTGCATCTAACATCTTCTGCAATTCTGCTTCTATTTTAGGATGATAATCAGTTGCAATCTTCCTTATCCTTTGCTTGAACGACTTTACATTCTTCTTAATGTTTAATTTATATCATGCGACAGACGGATCTATTCCTGGAATTTCTTCCATACTCCATGCGAAAATATCATTATATTCTCACAGAATGCTTATTGTTTTTTCCTCTTCTTCTTTATCCATTTTAGTTCCAATTCTTAATATTTTTTGTTCTTCTTCAGTTCCTATGTTTATTTATTTTGTTTGTTCCGCTGCAGTAAAATTCTCTTTTGGTTCCCCCATAGGTGTTGGTTTCTTAGTTTCTTTAATTTGTCCACCTTCCTCCGCTGATTCTTCGCCTGGTATTCCTTTTCCCTCTTTCTCTCTTATCATGTATATTCGAAATTCCTCTTCTTTCCTTTGTTCTTTTGCTCTTCTCCATCGATCCTTTCGCTTCTTTGCTCTCCCTTCATAATTTCGCACATCTATTTGATTACAAGTATTCACAACCTTAACATCTCCTCTGATTTCACCTATACCGCTTGGAATTGGGAATCTAATACATTGATGTAATGTTGACGCTACGACCTTTAGTCCATGTACCCATGGTCGTCCCAACAACATGTTGTATGGTGACTTAATGTCAATCACACACAATGTTATCTTTGTTTGAACCTCTCCCAGTAATATTCGTATCACGATTTCTCCTTTCGGCTTTGTAATTGCTTATTGAATCCATGAAAATTATAGGATGTAGGTGTCATTTCTGCATCTTCATATCCCATTGCTTTGAATGTGCGATAAAATAATAGATCAACTGCACTTCCTGTATCTATCAATGTTCTATCAATCGCCCATCCTTCAAATCCCCTCTGTTTTGCAATAATTTTTTCTCGCTCAGCTGTGACCGTAATTACCAATGGATCTGTTCGCTGTAAGTTTTCTTCTGGAATTTCATCCGCCGCAAAGTAAATCTTCACCTTTTCCCAATCTTGTAATGGAAATTCTTTGTCTACCGTCTCTATCTTCTTGCCTTCGTAATTTCTTTTATGAATTCTCCCTGTTATTGTTGCTTGAAAATATGCCTCAGAAATTGATACTCTAGTTATGTTATTACACTGTATATCTCTGCCTTTTCCTTGAATTGGTATGATTCGTGTTGTCTTCATGGATCCCTTATGATTCTTTCTTAATTTCCCTAAAATTTTAGATCTATTAATAGGAATCATCATCGAGAGCTGTTTCTATCGCCAAAAATGTAGTTGTCATAAATCTGACAATTACATCCCACTATCACTAATTGAGAATTTAGATAATCATCTTCTTATTATATGAAATGTAAATAGAATTATAAGGATTGATCAAACTATTACAATGATCTATTTGTCCTAGATTAATTTTCTCTCTCTCTATTTCTTGATCAAGACTCACTCTATAATCTCCCTTACAAGTAATGACCTCTCTCCTTTATATAGGATTTTACATAGTGGATGACAGCTAAGAAACCCACTATTTTCGGGATCACTATGCGACACATTCGCTCATATACAATCGCTCATCTTCGCATAGCGTACCTCTTCGCACAGTTCTTCACACTTTACTCGTGACTTTGCTGACATCATCTGGTGCGTCATCTCAAATTTGCTGTGTGCGATTCTCTTCGCTTAGATTGTATTCTTTACTTCGCTTGATTACTAACGTATGCGATATTTTACTCCTACAAAACAAAAACAGACAACTTAATCTGTACAAGATGGGGGTTACAGCAAAATCAAATTACATAAACATAAATGCACTTATTGAAAGATTCTCTCCATCAGGTGCCTGGAGAAGTGCCTGTTGAAGCTCCTCCTGCAAAAGTGAAATAGATGTTATTACATTTTTCTAATCAATATCCGAAATGCAAAAGTGAAATAGATGGACATCTCAACTCCGCAAAAACAAGATACATCTAAAAGCACGAATTCGTGATTCTCATATAAGACGAAAAACCACTCATTTCCTGCCAAAAAAAAAAGAAAAAACATGCCTCATTCAACAACAGAGACATGAACCTCCCAACCTACTACCTAAAACAAACACTGACTGACATTAGTCCTAAAAGGTGCACGATTCGCAGTAAAATCTAAAAGTTGACCCAAACTTCAAACAAAAACTCAGAAGCACAGCTCTCGTCATTGAAAATGTACATTGGATTACCACCAACTTTGCCAACTAGCTCTAACAGCAGGATTTGCTCATTTTCAGAGTTGTTATAATTCGCAAACTCAAATTGAAGAGATTGAACTATCAAAGACAAAACAATTACGGTCTATCTTTACGGACCTGCTACATACAAGACAATTTCTACTTGTGCAACATTATAGATGAATCTAAGCTAATGACCATCATTGTTCAACATTAACAAAAAATAAATAAAAATGGAACCACTTTTTGCCCCCAGCTTGAAGTCAAGCCATCGCTCTTCTAAATTTCAATTGGCAAATTGGTTGCAGAATAAAGTGTGCGACAAATTTTAAGTCTTTTCCAACAGTTAAACCCTTATGCTGATATATGCATCAAAACGAAGAAAAAAAAAGAAGCTAAATTTAAGATTTTGAAAGTAACCCATCAATCAATTAGACTAAAAATACAAAACCCACTACTAAGTTTACTAAGTAACGGAAAAAAAGAAAAAGAGAATTTAAATTTGAATTGAGTTAAGAAACTCATTCCGTGTTAGCTTTACCTTTACAATATCCAAACTCTACAAGAATTATGTAGCTTCAGTGACAAACACAGTTGGGAAGTAGGATCTAAAGATGACCCCAACTTCAAACAAAAATGAAGAAGCACATGTCTTAGATGCATGTTGGATCACCACCAGCTTTTTCAAGTAGCTCTAACAGCAATATTTGCTCATTTTCAGAGTTGCTACATTCTCCACAAAGAATGTTATAAAATTGGCAAACTCAAATTGAAGAGATTGAACTATCAAAGGTTATTCAGACAAAACAACTCCTACCAAGATACACATACTAACCTAGTTACCTGGTCTATCTTTTCGTCGTCTGTGTAACAAGAGGTGTCTACATACAAGACAATTTCTATTTTTGCAGGTGCAGTGCAGCATTATAAATGAATCTACTGACCATCTCCTTAGTTCAACATCGACAAGAAATGGAACCACTTATTGTCCAGCTTCAAAGGGTTAACCCCTAACTTACTAAACTTCAATTAGCAAGTTGGTTGCAAAATAAAATGTTCAAAAAAAAAAAAAAAGTAAGTCCTTTCCGAGAATTAATCATATGAATCAAAACTAAGAAAATGGAAGATGAATTTAAGATTTTGATATTAACCCATTAATCAATTAGACAAAAAATACAAAACCCAATACTAAGTTTAGTAATTGATGGAGAAAAAGGAAGAAAATTTTAATTTGAATTGGGTTAAAAAACGAACCTGCATTAGGGGATTGAGTGAGAGATAAGAACCCAGAGCAACCTCGAGAAACGAGATCATAGAGATGAATGTGTGATGATGAGATTTGTTTAACTAGTCCATCGCCATAAATTATCAGGCTTCTACTTGCTTTGTCCGCCATTTTTTCCTATTTTCGAGAGAAGAAAAGTGCGGATTATGTACGCGGATTGATACTTTGGTGATTTGCGTGTCGGTGTGGGTGTAAATAGTGTGTGCCTGTGTGGCCCGCACGGATTAGTTGAGGCCCGCACGGCCTACACTTGCATATTCTTAACCTAAAGCCCCCCTACGGCTAAATTTGGGCATTAAATTATTGAAAGCCTAGTTTAATTGAGGCCATAACTTCTAATTGGAAGCCATGCATTACGGGACAAAAATGTCACCCAATCCTAATTTGGGTCACCCCTTAAAAAAATATTTTCTAAATGGCAAAACTGTCCTTATATGATTAGTAATTAGTTTGATTAGTGTGGTAAGTGTATTTAGATTAAAATCTGATTTTAGGAGAATATTATGGAAAATGTGTTTTATGTGTTGAGAAGAAGAGGAGGAGTTTTGAGAGGAAAACCTAGGGTTTTTACAAATGGGTGATTCAAGTGGAGGGAATGAGATTGGTGAAGCTTCAAATAACAACAATGATTGTGTTGATGGTAAGATTGTCTCAACTAATGATATGGGTTGGATGTTTGATGAGGAGATGTTGATAGAGGAAGGCATGAATAATGGTTGGAATGAAGATCCCATTGCTCAAGATGAAGGAACCAACACTCAAAATGAGAAACCCCAAGGCCAAAACAATCAGGTAAACTTCCTATACTCTTCAAATTGTCTGAATGGTGCTCCAAGTGGTCGAATCATCCACACTATGTAACAACTCAGAGAAAGGGTCGTCATAGTCGGGGGGTGTATACCCAAACGACTCTCTGAGGTCGTCAGTATATTGACACTACCAATAACGACTCAAACCTGCAACTTTTCCAGGTTATGAAAAATCGTTAGGGTAGTGTGCTAAACATTGACGACCCTTTAACACTAGGTCACTTAGAGTCGTTTTGTTTTTTTGTTTACACATAGACGACTCTAAAACCAAAACTCTCTGTAAAAAGTAACACTTAGGGTCGTCATACATGTAGTCATATGAAATGACGATCCTAGCTATCAATTACTAATTTCTTTTAGAGTGGTTAGTTTGATTAGTTATATAAAGTAACGACCCTTGCACTAGATTCTCATAATTTTTGATTTCATAGAATCATTTCATTGAATCGTAAAAGGCATACATCTCGCATAGCGTTGCATTGAAGGAAATGAAATACAATAGAAAATAAAGGTGCACTTATACACTTAATCATATATGGCGTAGTTATATCTAGTGCCTTCCAAGATAAAGTAGCAATCGTGGAGCTCAAACTTTTCCCCACGAAGCTCCTCATAATAGCGATACGCCTTCCCCAACTGAAAATGCAAATATACTTAATTAGTATCGATCAAAGCTTTTTATAAGTTTTACCTCTTGTTCAAATACTTACTCTTACAACACTCAACATATCCGGAAAGGCTTCCCTAACAGCCTTAAGTTCTCTTTTCAAAACATCACACTCGAATTGTATCTTCTGGAAGCGTTCCTTGACTTGTTTCAAAGACCTTGAGTTGCAATTTTCGTCCAACGCCACAAAAACGATGAATACACGGTACCACCAAGCATCTAATGTTTCATCAATGTCTTTGTCTAGACTTTCAAAGCGGTTAGTGACTGTTTTCCAAGCTCTTGTAATGGCAAAATTCTCTTCATTAGTGAATGAAATCATGTTGTTTCTCTTTTTTTTGCTCTTAAATGGTAATTAAATGAGAAGGAGAAGAGGAGGTTGATAATTAGGGTTTTGATATGGAATAGGTGAGATATGGACCTCTTTATATAGAATGGAGCGACCAAACTGCCTCAACCACATTTGGTTGAGTTAAATTCAAAAACAAATGCACCCACTAACATGAATCGTTAATCCGTAAAGATTAAAACCAAACGAATCTTCATATGTATCATAGAACGACTCTTAGAGTCGTTATTTTATATGTATACAAGGTGACGATTCAAGGTGAAAACTGGGCAGAGTTGGTTATATCTATCAATGTAGAGTCGTCACTTTATAAAGAAGAGTCGTCATACGTCGACAAAAGGGTCGTTTGTCTACAGGAAATCTGGGTGACGACTTAAAGAGTCGTTCACTTGTAAATTTTGCTGACGACTGTCTGGGTCGTCATATTAACATCTTAAAGAGTGACGACCCTATACTGATTTTTTTGTTCTTTTTCTTTAGTTGGTTGTACGAGTGAGCTCTCAACCTGAACCCCTCGACACTATCGGCCCGGATACCTCCCAAGCATATATGACCGATTTGGTACGTTTTTATTGTTTGAGTCAATGTATATCCATATGAAAATTGTTTAATTAGTATTTTATAATGAACATGTTATTTGTTTAATGTAGACGTGGAAAACAAAGACTGAGGTCAAGGAATGGATTATTTCCAAGGGAAAAGAGAATATGTGCGTAATTGTTCAAAGCAAACACGTTGATTGTAAGCAAATGGAGATGGTATGCGAGAGAGCGGGGGATAAGGAAGAAAGTCACAAAGGGAAGAACTACAAGTATGTGAAGAAGACGACGAGGGTCTACAAAACTTCGTCGAAGAAAATAAAATGCCCCTTCAGGATTGTTTTCAAAAGGCATCTCAAAACTCTACTATGGTGGATGTATAGTATTCCGGATGGTCGTCACAACCATCCTCCACCTAGTACTCTTTTAGGGCACCCAGCATATGCCCGATTGAAACCACATCAAATGGAAAAGGTTCGGAAGATGAAGTGATGTAGGCCCCTTAAGATTCTAAATGCAATAAAGGCGGAAGATAAGTCAAACTTGTCTATTCTTTCCACAATCTACGCTGCCAAAGCAACGATCAAGAGAACTGAATGGGATGGTAGATTAATTATGCAACAATCAGAGTGGTTGGCAGAAAAACATAATTATGCCATGCAAACAAGGGTCGATCCGGGCGACAAAGTGACTCATATTTTTCTTGTCCATCCCAGGATGATGCATTTGGCACAGTGCTTTTACCAGGTCTTGTTCATAGACTGCACCTATAAAACCAACAAGTATAACATGCCGTTGTTGAACGTGGATAGTCATACTTCGGATAAGCAATCATTCACCGTGGCATGGTGCTTTATGGAAAAGGAAGAAATAGAAGACTATGTTTGGGCTTTGGAACAAGTTGGGTTGATTTACCGTGGCAAAGAGACACCGCAGGTTATATTTAAGGATAGGGATTTTGCAGTCATGAGTGTCGTTCGTCAATTTTTTCCCCTTGCTCAACATTTTATTTGTACGGGGCACATCCAAAAGAATCTTTTTAATAATTGCAAGAATCAAATCCAAAAGATCAAACCTGCAAAGGGTAATCAACATTCCAAGGAAGAATATGAGCGTCTTAGTAAACTTTCAAAAAAAGAGATAACGGAAGAGAAAAAGAAAGCCAAGGAAAAATTTGATGAAGAGGGGGATGTATAGGAGGATTTATGAAAAGATTGGGACCTTTTGACCCATTCGAAGACCGAAGTAAAGTACTATGCAAATTTGCCAAAAGTTCATCGATGTTTGGAGTACGGATTATAAGAAGGTGGTCGACTATTGCCAAGATACCTGGTTGAATCCTTGGAAGGAGAAGTTTGTTTATGCATGGACCAATAAGTACAAACACTAAAAAAATGAGTCCACTAGTATCACAGAGTAGTCCCATGGACGTTTGAAGAAAATTCTTCGAGAAAACACTGGTGGGGTAGTTACTGTACATGAAGCTATTCATGAGAACGCCCAGGATGATCTTAGCAAGATAGTGACTCAGATGGAGTGTATAGTAAGGACCGTTTTTTAAGCAATACCTGGAAGACAAACAATTGCTACGCGGGGTTTCACACTAAGTGTCATGGTGGGCAATAAAGCATATGATGGCTGAACTTCACAGATTTCGAGCGAAAGCTTCAAGTGGAAAAGTGATGAACTGTAATTGTACAACTGAGACGTGGCTTAAGGAAAAAGTGAGTATTCCGTTAATATTTATACTTCTGTCATGCTTCAAATTTATAACATTCCTCGTTTAATTTCAGCTGGAACGTTTCGATGGGTTATGGACAATACGTAATGGGGAAACTAAGTTCCATTCACCATAAAGAATATACAACATTGACGAACATTTGATGCATCAACTTCAAGAATACCCATATTAACTCTTATGTAATACGAGATAGATGTAATGTTATTTTCCTAATGAAATCAAAATCCTTTTTAGTTTCAAAATGAGAGTCGTCACAGGTATCCATAGCAGAGTAATGACTCCTAAATCCAACAAACAGTTGTCATTGACATGAAAAAGCTAACGACTCTAGCCAAATAAATTCAGACCTCCTGGATATATTTTGTTAACCAAGGGTCGTCATTGATTTCATTATAAACATTGACGACTCTATCCAGAAATATTCTTCCCATCTCCTAGATGTTTTGGGAAAAATGGTCGTTAGATCTCTATTTGAGGATATTAACAACTCTGTGTGTTGAAGTGGTAAATAAAATTAGGGTCGTCAAAGTAGTATGAAACGAAGATGGCGACCCTTGGTATGAGGAAGGGAAATGTTGTGTCCATTGGAGTACTACATGGTTCTAACGAGCATACTTGAAAACATAGTATTTTCAACAAACACAGGAGTTACCAAACATAAAAGTACTCGAAACGAAGACTCCAAACCAAACACATAAGTTTTTTCAACACACACTTAAGTTCAATTCATAGAGTAAAATTAACATAAGTTGAAGTCGACCATCTCGACCTCGACCACCACCTTACTGCCTCCCTGACCTGCTAATCTTCGACTTTTCTTAGGAGGAGCACCCTCTGGGGAACCAACATCTCCTCTAGTAATTTCTTGTACCTCTGAGGGATGTTCATCATGATGTTGGCTACTTTGGCCATGCTCAGCAACTTCTTGTGCTCTTTGTCTACGGGATTTCCGGCTCCTCTTACCTTCCTTAGCCAGCTCCTTGAACATCTTCCTTGCATTGGGATTTTCAATGTGCGTGCAGTAATCAGCGTACCGACGTTGCTTCGCAGGATCCATCACTTCCCCTTTGTCAGCCGAGCAACAAAAAGCCTTGAAAAGAAGCTTCATTCGCTCCCTCTATATGCATTTAAAAACAATTTCACATTAACTCTCTTATATGTAGATGAATAACACAATTACAAAATTAAATACTCACCACTAGTGTCAAAATGGAAATAGCATCTCTACGGTCGACTTGAGAAGAAGAAGAGGTGGATGCTCTGTTGGTCCTCCTACCCGGAGTCGGATCTACCCATATCACCCTACCATGGGAGAAGCCTTCATATCATTCGACGTAATCCGGTGTTGCCTCATGACCTTCATCCACATGCACCCACCATGAGATGTCTACAAGACTATAGTGTCTATCATTCCAATGCTTGACATCAACTTCAGGTTCATAAGCCACCTTTATACCCGCTTCGCCAGCCTCACACTTTTCCAACTTGTGCTTGAACGGAGGTACATAATCTTCATCGGGTGAATCTTGAATAAAACCAAGTTAACGCATGATTCTTATCGGATTTTACATTGAAAAACCGTTAGGGTGAAACAAAGGGCCATGGTAATACACGACATCTTCCATTGCACCAACTCTATTATTCTTGTACGGATTGAAGACTACCTCTTTAGCCGTGATTTTGTCAAGTTTTTGACGCATTTGTATCAACGCATCAGTTTGTTCCCTATCTTGAGAACTAGTGAACAAGTATTTGGTTCCCGTTGGACTACCTTTGCTCCATTTTGGCTTGAGTTCTACATATTCATTATCTTTGATCAGTGATGGGAAATGATCATAAATCCACACCTATAGCAACCAATGAAATAAACATAAATAATTCAATTTTTAAAATGTACAAAAATAAGAAAACGTTCATCAATCCAAATACCTGGATTAGAGCCAAATTCCCATTAATTTGAGAAGTTAGTTTGCGAGATCCCTGAGAAAGCTGACCATTCAGGTGTGCAATTATGGCAGTTCCCCAAGAGTACTTGATCACATCTTCCAAGGGATCCAAAAGCTGAAGAAGGTTGGCGCTCACCCGGTTACCTTTGGTGTCAGTAAATATAACCGACGCAAGGACATACAACAAATACCCAGCCTCCGCATAGCGACATTCCATATCAGAGAGACCTCCTTCTTTTTCCTTCTTTTATGTCCCAGAAAACATGTTCCTAAGATCTAAAAGTTTGAACTCTTTCTTCGGGTACTTATGTCCCTTCTCGAAAAGCCCATTAGTCTTCTCGGAATCCCAGCCAAACAAGTTCTTGGTCCATATATAGATGTCTTCCCAACTAGGCTTTCTCTTGAACTTCTCACCGGTTGATTTTCCTTCGACTTACAGCCCTAATATATGTTCTGCGTCATCAGGAGTTATCGCCATCTCACCAAAAGGAAGTTGGAATGTGTCGACTTCAGCGTGATACCTTTCACAAAAACTAGATACTGCGACATTGTCATACGCAATCACAGAGTTCACAACGTCATTGTACAAACCTGAGTTTTCAACCAAATCTCTAACTCTTGCACATTCACCTTCTAGCGGCCACAACTCCATTTTCTTGAAAGAAGATTGGTGCCGGAAAAGACGTGCGACATCCTTATGATCCTACAAAACATAAACAAACATGTATTTAAAAAACAAAACATAAACAAGTTAACACCAACTAATCAAATAGCAAGCAAATTTGGGATTCTTACGATTGTCTCACTAATGCAATGAGCCCACGATCCAGGATATCCAAATAGAACTTTGCCCCCATATCTAGGTTCTCCTCTAAGTTTACCACCTATAAGAGGAGGCAACATCAAATGAGTAGCGGGAACGTGTCTCGCACTGGGTGCAATATCTGTTACATCCTTCTTAACCCTCTTTACCGGCTTTTTCGCCTTTGCATTCTCTTCCTCATACTCAACAGTGGTTTTACCATCATCACCACCTTCATCCTTTTCATCATCATTACCTTCATTCTCTTCCTCCTCATCATCATTATCATCACCGCCATTATTACCTTTATGTTGTTCCTCCTCATTACCATCATCCTCATCATCACCACTACCATTACCTTCACCCTCTTCCTCCTCTTCTTGCTCTTCTTCTTGTTCCTCTTCTTCTTCTTGAATCTCTTCTTCTTGTATCTCATGTTGTATACCATGTTCCTCCTCTACTTGCTCTTCTTCTTGTTCATCTTCTTCTTCAGCACTAGTGTTAGCTGAAACAACAGGAGTGTCTGATTCTGACGAATCAGACAACTCATTACCTTTGTCTCTTGGTTCGGTGATAGAAAATGATACCTCACTTGGCCTTCTTCCGCGCAATAGACCGGCAAGTAAGTATTTATTGTTGCGGGGAGGTTTCGAAGGAGGAGTTATCGTGATTTCAACCTTGTCTTTCGTTTTCTTGTCACTACATTCCAAACACGAATTTTTTTTATAAGACATCAACTTTATCTCTATCAGTTAAAGAGTCGTCAATGATATGCTCTAACAAACTAACGACTCTTCATTACAAGGTAACGACTGTAATTTATAAGGTAACGACTCTTTCCAAAAATTGGACAGTGAGGATGATTTTGGTCCTTAAAGGGTCGTTAAAGATTAAACTTGGGTCGTCAAACAAGTAACTGCCGACCCTATAAAAGAGATGACGACTCTAGGGATTATAAATTACTGAAGACTCTAGTCTAGGGATTATATACTACTGACGACTCTATCATTTTCTCCAACAGAAGGCATTTCAACTTCAACCCAGAGTCGTTACGCACTAATTTGGGGTCATCAAACTACAGTCGTCATCTTCAACCTAATATGGCGACGACTCTATTCTAGGGCACAAAAGGTCGAAGTAGCAGAACAAGGGTCATCATACTTACACTAACAGGTTAACGATTTTTCATAGAAAAAGCATGCAATGTAAGAGTCGTTAGGGTATTATTTCTTCGATGCTAACGACTCTCACTCTGTAACTTCTATTTTTCAGTTACCAATCTCGATTACACAATCAAAAAACAACCAAAACATCTAATAGGATGTGGGTTTAAGTTCACGTACCCTCTAATTGGAGCCATTCCCTTTTTGGGTTTCGATTTGCTTGCTTCAGGAGCTCTTCGCACGTACACCTTTGCATTCACCGTATCTACAAGATTAGGAATTTGAAGTGCTTTGCGAGCGGTTTGCTTTGTTTTAGCCATATTTGTAGAAGAAGTTAATCGTCGATTAAATTTTTATCATCGACTATTAAGCGATGAATCGGTTCGAAGAATTTTCCTCGGTGGAGGTGGAGTCGTTAATGGTGGAGGTGGAGAAGAGAAAGGGAGGAGAGGAAGATGAAGATAAAAGAGAAACTGATTTTCTCTTTGATTTAGTTAGGGTATATAGATTAGGGGCCTTAATTAGAATAGTTAATTAGTGAAACTGATTTTCAATTAGTGAAGGGTAAAATAGTATACTCATATTGCGATATTTACACCCCTGAAAATTTTGGGGGGAAAACAAAATTCCATGGCCCCCAATTGGAAGTTATGGCCCCCAATTAAACTAGGATTGAAAGGCGTCCACATATTTAATTATATTGTGAAGCCCTTATACTTGTAGCATGTTTGGATACCAGAAGCAGAAGTTTTTCTATTTTTTAGAAGTCAAAAACATAATGTCCTTGCTTCACAAAAAATTAACTTTTTTCCTCTAAAAGTCATTCTAAAATTGAATATCCAAACTTATTTCTGACTTTTCAGCTTCCAGAAGTCAAAAAGCAATTTCTGGAGTGATATCCTAACAACCTATTAAGCCTGGAATTGTTAAAATAAATTTATGTCCTCACCACCACGATTGCTAAAGCCGGGTACCAATCTTAGCGAGGCAGATACCATTTGAGTGGTCCAAAGGTTATGAATTATTATCATTATGGTAGTGAAATTAAACAAATATATGAGAAATTAGATGCTTTTGGATGTCGTATTTCTGATAATGAGATTGTAGTTGTCACCTTATATTTGGTCTTGATTCTGATTATAATTCCTTTGCTACTTCGATCCGGATTTTTCATCCACCGGTCAATAGCACTGGATTGCATTATCTCATGCTTAATGGAGAATTGTTTTAAATAGTACATCTACTAATTCTCATGTTGAATCAATAAATCATGCATTCTTCACTAATGGTAGAGGTACTGGCAGAGGTTATAACAAAAGGTATGGTAGAGAATTTGGTATAGGTTTTAATAATGGTTTCAACAATAACTCTTACTCTGGTAGAGGTTTTTGTCATAATAATAATAAAAATTATAGAAGAGGCTCTACTGGCTTGTTTCCCACACCAGTAACTACTTTTATTGGCTCTTTCACTGCTTATGTTCCACCACCACCTGACATATATTATGGAGACAAACCAACTTGCCAGATATGTAAGAGTATGGTCATGAAGCTAATGAGTGCTGAAATATAATGAATTTATCTTATCAAGGAAGAGGTCCTCCAAGAAATTTTCAAGCAATGCTTGCTTCTGCAAATCTTCTAGGACATAATCCCTGGTACATGTGGACTCTGGAGCAACTCATCACCTCACATCCAATGCCAATAATATTGACTCTACTTCTGGATTTCCTAATGATACTTCTATTACTGCAACTAATGGTGAAGGTATGCAAGTCTTAAATTCTGGCTCTTTTTTAGCTTCAGTTCCTTCACATGACTTTGTTTTACATAAAATTTTCCGTGTTCCTCTTGCTGCCCAAAATTTTATATGGAAGACTCTTTTTCAAGGGCCCAGTAGGAATGGTCTTTATCCTTTTCAATGAAGTCTCTCTTATCCACCAAATAAAGATCAGTGCAGTCTTTCTTATCATCCAGTATGATTTCATTCATCATATAAAGTTCTCTCATGTGTCAAAGCTTCACCAGCCATTTGTAATAAGAGATTGGCTCATCCTTCTTTCCAATCTTTTACAAGAATCTTTAAAAACTACTCATCATTTGAATAATCCTCTCTCTTGCATTGACTTCCAAGTAGGTAGAAGTCATAAACAACCTTTTACTCTTTCTACTTCTATTTCTACTGCACCTTTACTCTTACTTCATATGGATGATTGGGGGCCCTGTTAATTCAGTTGATGATTTTAGACATTATGTGAACATTATTGATGATTATTCTAAATTTTATTGAGTATATCACCTTTTTCTTAAGCCTGATTTTACCTCTGTTTTCAATTCTTTCAAGTCATATGTTGAGAATCAGTTCAATTCCACAATTAAGACTATTAGAACAGATGGTGGGGGTGAATTTGTGAACAAAATTCTTAAAGAAATTCTTTCTAAGTGTGGCATTGTTCATGAAATAACTTGTCCTCATACACCTGAGCAAAATGATGTAGCTGAATCAAAACACATACATCTTATGAAAATCACTAGAACTTTGTTAATACAATCCTCTCTACTTCCTGAATTTTGGTTTGATGCTTTTTCCACAACTAATATTATGATTAATAAACTTACTACAAAATCTTGTCCTAACTCTAGTCCTTTTAAAATAACTTTTAAGAAGAAACCTGATTATTGCTTTCTCAAAAACTTTGGTTGCCTGTGCTTTCCTTGGTTGAAGCCATATACTGATAATAAACTTCAACCTAGGAGCTCTCAATGTGTCTTCTTAGGGTACAACTCTTGTCATAAAGGATATAGATGCCTTGATATTAAATCTAGAAAGGTATATGTCCCTAGACATGGTGTCTTTCATGAAGAGTCCATTCCTTTTTCAAAGCTCAATCAGTTGATTTATCTTCTTTACCTAACTTACTAAACTTCCCCTCTACTACTATTGACTCCCCTTCCTCTAATACTGAACCTCATTCTTTATCAACGTCAATTATATTACCTACTACTTACACTCCTACTACATCTTCCACTTTTGTATCTTCCTTCCACTCTTTGCAAACCATAGGCAAGAGTGGTATTTTTAAACCTAAAGTCATGTTTAACAATAAACATGTTCTTCCAACAACTTATCTTAGTTCTCTATCCATCAAAGCTCTAAGTTCTTATTCTAAAGCCTCTAAACTAAAAGTCTGGGTTAAATCTACAGGAAATAAATGTTTAGCTTTAACAAATGCTGGCACATGGGACTTGGTATCCCCTGATCCTTCTCAGAACCTTGTTGGATGTAAGTGGGTTTACAAGATTAAATATAATCCTGATGGCATTATAGAAAGATACAAATCTAGATTAGTTGCTAAGGGATTTAGTCACTTAGAAGGCATTGATTATAATGACACATTCATTCCAGTTGTGAAACCTGTTACCATAAGAGTTGTGTTATCCTTGGATGTTAATTTTGATTGGAGACATCAGTAATGCCTTCTTACATGGTGACCTGAAAGAAGAAGTTTTTATGACTCAACCACCTGGATATGTTGACAAAGATCATCCTGACTTTGTTTTTAAACTCAAGAAATCTCTATATGGCCTTAAACAAGCTCCTAGAGCTTGGTATGAAAAGCTATCAGACTCTCTAATTGCTCTGGATTTTGTACCTTCTATAGCTGATTCCCCTCTAATTGTTCAGAAGTTGGGTGATCATATTACAATTATATTGGTTTATGTAGATGATATTATCATCACTGGTTCTTGTCCTTCTCATTGTAACAAAATCATTGCTCATTTATCATCTCAATTTCCTATCAAAGACTTAGGTGACTTACATTACTTCTTGGGGTTGGAAGTTAAAAAAACAAAATTGGTTTATTTCTTATCTCAGACTAAATATGCTTTAGATCTCTTGTCTAAAACAAACTTGGTGCGAATTAAGTCATGTAATACTCCATGTCATGTTTCTTTTAAGCTCTTGCCAAATGATGGGGAACCAACAAAATACAAGTTTATAGTTGGTTCTTTATAATATCTCACATAGAAAAGGCCTGAGATTTGTTTTGAAGTGAATCAAATCTGTTAGTATATGCATGCTCCTACTTATGTTCATCTAGTTGCAGCTAAAACAGTTTTACGGTACATTAAAGGTACTCTAGATCATGGTCTTTACTTCACCAAAGGATTCACTGCTCTTCAAGGGTTTAAAGATGCAGATTGGGCTGACAGTCCTTCAGATAGGAAATCTATTAGTGGATACTGCATTTTCTTTGGTGATAATCATGTCAGTTGGTCAGCCAAGAAACAACCAACAGTTTCAAGATCTTCTACTGAGGAAGAGTATATATAGGTCTCTGGCCTCCACAACAGCTGGAGTTTTATGGCTTTGTCATCTGCTAAAAGACCTTTATGTGTTTCTACCTGACTCTCCTACACTATCTCGTGACAACAAAAGCTCTATTGCCTTTGCTTCAAATCCTGTTTTGCATAGTCGTATGAAGCATTTGGCCTTGGTTTTTCACTTTGTTTATGAACTTGTTCGGTCAAAATCTTTGCACTTTACTTATATTGCTTCCATAGACTAAGCTGCAGATATCTTCACCAAGGATCTTGCTCCTCCTAGATATGAATTTCTGAAGTCCAAGCTGAAGGTGTTACCACCCCTTCACCTTGAGGGAGGATAGTGAAATAAAAGTGCAAGTCCTCTTTTGACTTTTTTTTGACTTATGCCTGTGATATTTCTATGGGTGTTTATATGTCCCATGAGGTCTTAACACTTATATTGTCCTGATTGATCAGTTTTCATTGTTGATAGAATCTCTTGATTGAAATTGGTATTTGTAATGTGTAATTCTCTTCTCTTCGGTTAATCAAAACAATTCTCTTCCACTATCCACCACATCTAGGGGTGACAACGGATCCTATCGGATACTACCTGGAACGGGAACTGATTATTTTATTCGGTTCTGGGTTCTAGCGGTTCCGAGTCCGGTTCCTAAAATGATGGACCAAGAACCGGACCCGTTAAAGGCACTAAATACCGGTCGGGTCTGGATATTTATCAGGTCTTCTAAAATCAACTTAGTTTTTGCTAAAAACATGTACATGCACCATGTTAAATTTATATAAATGTTCACATCTGCTAACTCGTTAAATCGGGTCCGGTCCGGTTCCGGGTAATCGGGTACCCGTTGGCAGTCATGCAGTGACGTGGTCCACATCTGCTAACTCGTTATTCCTGATTTTTCTTACGATGAGTAAAATGCCATAAGTGTTAGCACAATATCTGGGATAATCATTGGATGAATAACTCATAAGAGTTCTGGTTCTGTAGTTGAGACAGATCGATGGGTGAGGCTTCCCCGTTAATCATAAAACTCCATCCCAATGTGTATTTCTGTGAGGTTAAAGGAGAACTCGTTGATGCTGACAAGCCAGCGTACATCCAATATAAGAAGATAATAGCCGAAAGATCTGGGTTATAGGACAATAGAGGAACATGAGGTTTAGGCACCCCTATCGGAGCTAATGTAATGGGTATCTCGAGTAGATGGAGATTTTGGTTAATCTCGAGTAATGGGCATCTTCACAATTTTCTTTGAACTGCCTTTTTAACGATCGCAACAAATTTTTGTCCCCTATGTTACAGAAATACGAAACGTGTACCGGTTAAATCATTTTCACCCTTTTTGGTAATGCAACATTTTCGTTTCCAAGGATTATAAGAAAATAGACTTTGAAGGATTTAACTATTAACCGAGCTTAACCTAAATTTATTATTTTCATTAATTCCTTGATTACAATCATACTGATAATAATTAATAAAGTCCAGACCCAACATGAAATGAAACAAGCTTAATTTAAAAGGGAAATTCACCCGGGACTCGGGAAACAAGTCAACTAATGGGAATCAACACAAACAAACTAAAACACCCAATCATCGATCGATATATAAACACTAGATCAAACACCATTCTTGCAGTGCATCACGGATGCTTGTGGTGGTGTTGCTTCATTCACAACATATGCACACTATTGGTAACTCAAGAAATCTAGCAACAAAATTATCGTTACTGCAATCCAGAGAACCAAAGCCACTAGCATATGCGTTACAGAAATCTTCACAATAATCGCATGAAGTTAAACCTTTGATCCTTTTCAGTTCCGCCCCAAGACCGCAAACTGGACCTGATGAGGGCGCTGTCGAACTAACATCCCTGTGTTGTGTATATAAACATGTAAACTGTAGTATTAGACAAAGAGATCCGTTTTTATTATCTCTAACTATTTACACCTAGACAAAAAGTTAGCCAAAGTGGAGAACCATCAAAACGAGAAACTAAAGAAAAACTGACGATCGTTTACCTGAAGTGGAGAAGCATCAGAACAAGCACAAAACCGACGAAAGCAGGCCGAGAGAAACTGAATTGAGCTTTTCCCATAGTTTTTCAAGTTTGATTAATTTGATTGCAGTATTTTTTTGATCCGCAATTTCTTTGTATTTATAGGGGATCCAGTTGTGTTCACTGTGTCATTTTACGGCTTAAACAATTGAAATCACCCTCTTGTTACCGTATTCTATGCTGCTTGTTTGCAGAGTTGGTAGTGTTTGATGCCTTCTAGCGTTTACTTTGAAACTTCCATACGAATTATTGTTTTATATTTCACGGTAGATGCTAAGAGACTTTCGCATTATCATTTTTTTTCTTCATGTAACCATCATGGACATTAATATTCATACCGTTTTATCATCCCTGTGTTGTGTATATACATGTAAAATATATTTTGATTTTCATCGGTACTAAATATTGAAACAAGAAACTAAAATGAGGTTTTACCATAGTTTCGAGTTCAATTAATTGATAGCAAAATATTTTTGATACAGTTGACATCCACACAATGTCCTCTGACAACATAAAATATTGGAACCACTTTGTTGTTACCGTATTCTACGCCGCTTGTTTGCAAAGTTGGTGCATGCCAATAACGCTTATATATTCTTAATGCATTCTTGGTAGTTTATGTTGCTTAACTGTTTCTGATTCTCTCTTTTGGTTACCTGACCTCCGTTCAGAACTTAAGGAGGATGAGACAAAGTTGTGTTTTTTTGGAACTATCATCTTTGAATGCTTTAGCCAAAGGGAAAAATCAAGGGTAATGCTTTCCCGCAACCATGGGAAAATCACTTTTCCGAGGAAGTAAAGTTTCATCTTCTTATTTAAATTATAGTCTGCACTATCTTATTCAAGAGGGAAGGGAAGCTATATCATTCACTAAACTTGCATCAAAATAGCTATCTAAAACATTTTTAAATTAACGTGGCAGTGACCTTGCACCCTAAACCTTGATTATGATAGCCCAACTGTTTCTTTTTATTTCTTTTTATTTTTTTTTTGTAAGTTCAAATACATTCAAAAGACTAACTTAGGGAGTTAGGAACCCTTACATCATTGATAGTAGAGCCTTTTAATGCTGGATTAGGATTTTCATCCCTTGTTAGATTTATCTATTTCTAAACTTTGCAAAATACAAATAGGTTGAGTACTATTCCAATCAACAAAATTAAAGAAGGTTTTTTGCCTCTTTTGCAAAAGTGTCTGCCACATTGTTAGCTAATCTAGGAATGTAAAAAAAAAAACCCAAAAATCTAATGGGGGCCTTAGCTTGAGTAGAATCATAGTATACTATTATCCTACGTGATCTGTCTGGCCTCCTAGGTAGGCGTTCTGCAAATTTGTGACATACGACAGACTACTTTTCGTCGAAGCTGCTAGACTTTCCCATTCCTTTCCCTCATTCCCTTCCCTCAATAGGTGTCACTGATATTAGCCCTTCATTCTTTGGATTGGGACTAGCAGGGGTCCATTTATGTGGCATTAAGGACTAATATCAGTGACGCCTATTGGGAGAAGGGAGTGGGGGAATTTTCGGCTTTTCGTAGCGTCTGATAACCAAATATTTCACTTGGCATGCACACATACATGCATACGTATAAAAGATAGGTGAAACTAGAAAATGATAACCAGATATTTCACTTGGCATTACTGGGCAGGTGGTGAATAAATAAAGGGTAGGCTAACAGCTTACATTAAACAGATCATTATAATATACCACAACTCTACTTGATCAATTTTTATTCTTAATTCCTACGAAAATCAACTTATGGAACATTTTAAAATGGAATACCTGCTAGTCAACTTATGTAGGGAGTAACCACCTTGAAACAACTCTTTGAATGTTTCAAAACTAAATAATTTTACATCTCTAGTAGTGAAAACAGTAATGCTATTATCCCTGTTCTCCACCTCCCTGTACCGTTACCTCAATTCTAAACCACACGTCTGGAATTTATTCGCATTTACCAGATGTGGGATTCAGATTGGAGGGAGGAAAGCAGAGAGGTGGAGAATAGGAAGCTGAATAGCACCACCGATAAGAAAAATGTTTTGTCTCTTCTTTTTTTTTGATCAATAAGAAATATATTTGTCCGCTTATACTATATGAAAAAGCAGATCCTCTACTAGGTAATGAGTACACTGTACACAGATGCCATACTAGGAAAGGCTCAGATGTGCGAGCTCCTATTTAGGGAGTCTCAAGACTTCTTTTAGTAAATTTTTAGAGTTGTAAAAGGATTTGGAAGAGAGACTAAAAGAAGAAAAGGAACGAAACCCAGTCCGCTATAATCCCTATTTTCTCTGGAAAAAAAATGAGAGATTTACTGTTCAGTCCAGAAAATCCGACCCCGGTTACTGGCTAGTCCAGCGCCAAAAAATATTTACTCCCTAGTCCAAAAAAGTTTTGAAAAGAGTAAAATTACTCTACTAACCCTAGTATATAACATTACGTATAATAAAACATATGTTACTACATATTACATACATAGTATACTAGTTACTACTAGTATACTAGTATATACTAGTAGTAACTAGTATACTAGTAGTAATTATTAGTAACTAGTATGTAGTATGTAGTAATAACATATGTAGTATGTAGTATACTAGTAGTAACTAGTATGTAGTATGTAATAATAACATATGTAGTATGTAGCATACTAGTTACTACTAGTATACTAGTAGTAATATGTTATGTATTGATACTACATATTGATATGTAGTATGTTATGTATTGATACTACATATTGACATATACTATGTTTGATATGTAGTATGTTATGTATTTTCAATATGTAGTATGTTATGTATTGATACTACATATTGATATGTAGTATGTTATGTATTGATATGTAGTATGTTATATATTGATACTACATATTGATATGTAGTATGTTATGTATTGATACTACATATCAAAAAAAATTGTTATATATTGATACTACATATTTTACTACTAGTACTAGTTACTACACTAGTATACTACTATAGTAGTATACTAGTATACTAGTTTAGTATAGTAAAGTAGTTACATAATTTACTAGTAACAATAAGATATTTTTGTTACTACTAGTACAGTACATATTAATATGTAGTATCAGCGTATTCATATTACTAGTATGTAGTAACATACTACTAATAACATTTACATGTGTTGATATTAATTAGACCTGGAAGGGTGTTTTAGGAATTTATAAATACACTTTATAGTCTCCACAAAGTTTTTGGACTAGAGAGTAAATAATCTAGTCCAAAAACAGAGAGTAAATCTTTTCCACGGGTGGACTAGCCATTAAATGGGTCTGCTAGAACTGGACGAGCCAGTAATTCCTACAAAAAAAATTGGTTAAGCCCGAAATTCTTACGAAAAAAGCAAAGTTATCTACAAGCAAAGGCGCCTGGAAAAGGATCCCTAAAGGGAAGTTACTTATTACGGAAATAAGGCCATTCAACAACAACAAAGAACAAAGTCCTTCCAAAGTAACTCTCCATTTTCTCTTGATGTGACATACAAATCGCTTGGTCATCTCATCTGCTGCAAAGTTGATACTAGTAAGTTGTGAAGGAAGGGATTCTCGAGCACTACTTTGATTTCAGAAAAAATGATACTCTCACCTTTTCATTTTTGCCTAAAAAAATAAGTTAAATTGATTGTTTTTACGGGTTCAGGGTTCCTTGGTCACGAGTTCAATGGCATGCACATATGATTCACTTAAAGCATATGAGAAAAGTAACCATAGTTTAGTGTTGTAAACAAGACTTGCGGTAGGTTTGAGCCTCTGCATAAATATGAAGTACGTCAACTACGTACACTTTTTTTTTGGGTTAAGTGGTAAAATGCCCCAATTTGGACTACAACGTTGTGAAAATGTCCCAGACGTTAGGCAAAAGATCAAAATGCCTTAATCCGTTACTTTTGCCTATAATAGTCAAAATGGGGCATTTTGATCACTCTTGACTGGTCAACGGTGTTGTGAAATGTCTTTTTTTCCCTTGGACAGAAATACCGCCCGACTTGCTGTCACACGTGTGCTAAAAAATTCATAACACGTGTAGACTTCAAACTAATGACACATGTGCAACGTAAACTGGCGACACGTGGAAAGTGATGAACACGTAGACTTGAATGACATGTGGCTGAGACACCTGTACCACCCGTGTGGTTCGCACGAATACTTCAATTCTTATCTTCAACCTTGGTCGTGTTTGAGCCACATAAACCAAAATACAGACAGAGATCGAAAGACAGAGAGATCGAGAGATCGAGATACAGACGTTGACCCAGTGAAGATAGATGCGGAGAAGATAATAATCGCGTTTTTTAACCCAGTGAAGAACAGATAAACTTTTAACCCTAAATTTGTTTTGGGTTTTACGATTTAGGGTTTTCGAAACATTGTGAAACTGGTAACTGTAATTAGGTTTCAAAGAGAAGAAATGATAATAGGGTTTCAGAGAGAATCAATGAAATTAGGGTTTGAAAGATAATAAATGAAATAAGGGTTTCAGGGAAACAAAATTGGGTTTCATAGAAACAAAATTAGGGTTTCATCAACTCTAAATAGGGTTTGAAGAAAACGAAATTCAGGATTAAAATGTTGGGTTTTTGAATTTTTAGCAGATGAAAAATGTTTATATGATTTAGGGTTTGGTTTATATGATTTAGGGTTTCAGAGAGTAGAAATGAAATTAGGAATTAATATTTTTCAATGTTGATATGATTTATGTATGGAATGTATCTCCCATGTATACTCAATTGGGATATTTCTCTATGGAGTGTTGTTTAATTGAATTAATTCTCATGCGATGTAGAGCTAAAGCTCATTTTGTCTTGTTAGTGTGTTCCCACAAATAATCCTTGTTTAGGACAAAAATATTTTCTTTGAGACCTGTTTAATTTAATTGATGACAGCTATAAGCATTTTCTGAGGATCCTCATGGTAGAACAAATTACAATTTATGCATAAGCTTAGTGTTATCAAATTATGCATAAGCATTATCCATTCACATTAATTAGTGTTATCAAATTATGCGTGCCTTGTCAAGACGTCATTACCTCTCATTTTTTATCTCATCTTCGATCTCTCTGCCTGTTTGCTTGTTTAGCTAAACATATGAAAATCACAGTCTGTATTATTTTCGTTTATGATATGCCATCAGGGGGAGTTGTTTCACACATGTGTCTAGTGCTCGCTGTAGCAGTGTGAAGCTTAAAAAAATGAGAAGTGTCTAGTGCTCGTTGTACCAGTGTGAAGCTTAAAAAATGAAAACTGTTCTGAAAATGTATGATCTCTTTTTTCGAGTAATCATTTGTTATTTCTCGACTGTTATTACTCATGTTCTGTGCATAACAACTGAATCGATTCCTTTTTTCTTTTTCCATTTTGAACTCTTAAAAAATGTCTAGCACATGTTTCATGTCATGTCTTTGAAATTTGATCTTTATTGTCTCCAATACCACATTCTCTTGACTCGAAGATGTCTTTAAGCGTGAATTTGGATTTCTCATGAGATTTTTACTATATTCACCTTTGCCAAGCAGGCTGGAGTCGCTGGACGAATGAATGGTAAAAATTTACATGTGATCTTCGGAATAGCCGTTTGTGTCAGTCTGGTCTATTTGACCCCACTTGTTTCCTTCTTTCTACTGTAGATCTAGTCTCTCTAGTCTCCTTAACAGAAATTTAACACTTTGTTAATATTTTAATTTGATTTAAAGTACTAAAACAGAATAATTAACGGTTTTCCTCTTTTGGAACTAATATTAGTTCATGCAAATATTAGTGTTCTTTTAATGTTTGTGGATGTTTTAAATTGTATAAGTTGCTCTTCAATCTTTTTTTTTTGCTGTGAAATGCAACTTGAAGTTGCCCTGACTTGCATTTACACCGGTTAGGTGACTAATGTAAAATCATATAGTGGTTAAGTGTGTGCAATTACCCTTATAATCTCACCTTATAAGCTTGCTGCAATAAAATGGACTCTGTGTAGGGGCTTGTTAAATGTTTCATTGATTTGTTTTATTTTTGTTTACTGTTTCAGAATGGGTAGTGAAGATAGGGATTTCCGGATAACTGATATGGGTGGAAGATTCGAGGAGTTGTATTGTTATGATTGGCGTTTACACTCACTGTTATAGGGAACAAACAAGTGGGCATTGCATTGGCAATTCTATTGATCTGTGGACACGTCGCGTTATTCTCGGTTGGAATTGGTCCAGTTTGCTGGGTTCTGACCTTTGAGATCTTCCCGCTTCGGGTTCGTGCTCAAGCAGCAGCGCTTGGTGCATTCGGAAACAGATTATGCAGTGGCCTCATTGCCGTGTCGTTCCTTTTTGTATCCCGCACCATTACAGTTGGAGGAACCTTCTTCATTTTCTCTTTGATTTCAGCTGTTTCAGTTGCTTTTGTTTACAAACATGTTCCTGAAACAAAAGGAAAGTCTCTGGAGCGAATCGAGTTGTTATTTCGGAAGGGAAATGAGAATAGCAGAGATGTGAGGTCGAGATTGCAGATGTGGAGCATTTGGTACAGAAAGAATGAATTGGTAATTCTTTGG
The DNA here is from genome assembly GCF_003573695.1 of Papaver somniferum. Lineage (NCBI taxonomy): Eukaryota > Viridiplantae > Streptophyta > Magnoliopsida > Ranunculales > Papaveraceae > Papaver > Papaver somniferum. The sequence continues at coordinate 153,433,409 of NC_039359.1, read as the reverse complement.
AATTTCATAGATGACTTAATGCTAGTCACTTGATATACCATCCATCTAAAGGGAAGTCGGAAAGAATGGTCAGCAAATTGTAAACAACATTTTTTGTTTGTATCTTCATAATCAGGAAACAAGAAATTTGCAAAAGGAAATACGAGACAATAAAGAAATTTGTCGGTTAAATGTGAATGCCCAAATGAGTTCTTTTGTATCAGCCAACCATTTTGTAAAAAATAACTATCATTTCGGCAAAACACACTCATCTGCGACCGTCCATATTTCTGAATCTTTGCCAAGTGTTTCATTTTTGGTACACGATGCTAAAGTGCCCCAGAAGCCAAAAAAAAGTCACCCTTATGTCATCAAAATGCCCCAAAAGGGAATAAATGTCATCTTATCACACATGCGGACCACATACTTCTAAATTTGACCACTTAACCATGTCTAACGACAACTTTAACGGATTGGGACATTTCGATATCATTTTGGGGCATTTCAATGTTTCGCCTAAGGTCCGGGACATTTTCATAACCATGGTGTCCATTTTGGGACATTTTGCCACTTAACCCTTTTTTTTTACACTACTCTGCAGAATACATACAAATAAATTAATTAACTTTTGCAAATGTTTCACCAGTCAAGACATTGATCCGAAGTCGTCGTCTCAGAACAATTAGGTTCAATCCAATTGCAAATTAAGAACTCCTTCGAATTACCGTAATCTTTAACAGAATGCTTACACCCAAGACAATGATACAAGCCTGTATCAAGAGAATAAAATAAAATCCCATCCGCATGCAACTTCGGGAAGTAGATTTTGTTCTCCATTTGCCTAGTTGGTGCAGCTGCAGAGACACTGGATGTACGGCTAATAAACAATATATATGCCGCCCCAAATGTTTAACTTCAAGCCAAACCATTTCATTCTTGTTCAATCTAAAAACACGAACCCATTTGCCTAATCGGCCTAGTAACACACATAAGAGATTACCTTCGCACTCCACCAGAAAATTCTTATAGATAAACTCGCAATTAAGCCGGGGTACCATGGCTAGAATTTCCCAACTAGTACCATTCTCTAGTTTAAATACTCCCAAACTTCCGTTTAAGTCTAAGCAATAGAAAGCTCCACTGTGGAAAACTGGATTGTTAAAATTTGGCTCGAACTCGAACTTATTCTTATTGGGAGGAAAATATACGTTACCGTAGCTACAACTTGTCCAATCCTTATCTCCACGTTTAATGAAGGCGATACTAACCTCATCAGGCATAATACATTCATCGATGCCAAAGACTACGCAATCTGAAGAAGTTGGCAAGGATGAGAATGAGATACCTGAGAAGCTACAACCATCGGGTAAATCTGGAAGTCTGACAATTGATTTCGAGAAGGGATTGTAGAAGAACAAAGTCTTGTTTTTTGACATGAGCAACCAGCCATCTTTGGAGAAGCGAACGTAAAACCTTTTAGCAATTCAGGGATGTTCACGAGGTAGTTCTCATTATTATGCATCGGGCTTACGAAATTGTAGAAGTGTTGTTCATAATTCACAAAAACCAGCCACGGGGATAAACCAGTCGTCCTCGTAATTCTATTAGAAGAAGACCTTCTTAGACTTAACATCGATCGATATTTTTTACTCACTGCACGTAAATGTATGTAATCCACTGTATGGAGTTGGTCTGATATCAACCTTACCATGTCATCGTTATCTATAAACGAAGGTCTTGCTTCCCCAATGTACTCTTTGTTGGCATCCTTATCTACACTAGTTCTGGTTACAGTTCCCATAATGACTTCCTTTGCTTCATTTCCCAACACATAGTTTCCTGTTCTTCTAATATCGCTACAAAATTAAAAGAAAATGGCGATTAAAACAACATTTCAAATGCATAAGTCATACTACTGACTGCGCTAGCTACATGCATACTCAGAAAAGAACAAAGTTTCAGAAAGATATATATATATATACCTTGGTGTTGCAGTAATCATCAGCCATTCAGACGAGGACCACGGGGTTGGTAGATCAGGACATGGTAAACAATGCAAGACACTTATATCTTCCAAGTCATACTTGTACAAGCTTATTTCCCCAGGTTGTGTAAAATACACACAACCTTTTGGAAGACCCAACTCGGAGGCCAAGCAACACAACTGACTATCTTTGCTTAGAAAGAAGACGTAGTCATTCAAACTGTTTACTTCCTCCCAAGCCATTGAAGAGAAATCCAATTTTTCTATCACTATATTGGTTAAAGATTTGTAATCACCTCTTGGAATGTAAAATCTGTCAATCCTAAAAACTTCGCCAAAACACGCCATAACAACACTTTGACGAACGTAACCCAATCTTCCAGCTACTGTTACAGACGTAAAATTGTTGCCGGTGTCAATACTTTCACTTATCCTGAGAATTTCTGAACAACCATGTTGTATTGCTATCTCAATAAGTTTTCCGCACATTCCCATTAGAAACAACTTCCCTTTAAGGTGAAACACTGACCGAGGCTTGAGTGATTTGTCAATAAATTCATGTTTTCTCCATTCTTTATCACCAGGACGACAATAAATAATAAAGTCAGATCCTTCATGTCCTCTAAAAAGGAAAAACACCGTGGATTCATCTCCAACATTATCATCACTGTCATCATCGCTACTGATACTACTACTAATATCACTACTGCTGCTGGTGGTGGTGCTAGAACTACTGGGCAGAGGAGGTGAAGTCAAAACACAGACCATGAGAAAAGTTGGTACTGGGTTAACAAAAGGCTCTACATTAGGTAACATGACAGTTTCTAGTGATTCAGGGTTCCATAGAAAACAATCTCCAAAATTGAAATTCGGGTCATCATACCTACCAACAACAGTGATTACCCATCCTTGATGAGATGGTTTCTGCCAGAAACGTTTTTTACTTAATTCTGGTATGAATTTTTTAACACACTTATACTTCGGATCGCATTCCCCTATATCATAAAAGGTTTGAAACTTACTTTAACTACTGGAAACCCAGTAGCACACCCAAGTAAGAGAAGAAACAGATCTAAGACATGATAAAGGTTTTTGATAAGAAATTCTTTATTGATTAACCATTCAAAGTGGTGAAGAATACAAGTTTTTTGAGTACAAGGAAACCCTAATCTCTCACTCTAAGCCAAGCTCTCCCTCACCAAAGAATCTGACCCTCATAGATTGCCCAAGGACCCCTATTTATAGACCAACCAGCCTTCGTGGTGTACAACTCATTTTTCTTCACCTGGATCTCGTGGAGATGCTTTATACTTCGCCCAGATCATTTTCTATGAAGTTTCTCCCCTTTCTTTCTCTGATAACTTTGGATGTTTGTCGGGACAGCTGTCTCTTTTCTTGATCCATAATTTACTTACTTCGCAAGTTATCTTTCTAGCGAAGTAACCTTACTTCGTCAATCTTTATTTCGCGGCTGGTGCCTTGCCGGGTACTCCAACTGATTCTTCGCAATTTAGATTCCTTATACGAGGTACTTCGTTTTAGGATGCTTCGTGCTTTGTATTATTAGTTAGTGGCGAGGTAATTCTGACATTTGATTTGACAAGTCATTGACCGAGATCTTTAAGTGAGATTTTTCAGTCCTATTTCGTGCCTTCCTGTGTGGCCACGTGGCGAGCCTATTTTGTGTACCTATATTTTTCCTTTTCTTATTTCGTTCGAATCTTATGAGAATGGAATAAGAACCGGTTGAGATTCCTTGGCCGCCACGTTCTCCACCTTCTTGCTTCCACGTGACCACGTTCTCCTGGTAACCAGCTATTACCGGTCGAGTTTCCTCGAACGTGTCGACAACTTGCTCTACCGGTAATCTTCCACTTGCTATAAATATTTTGTTTTAGCCCTAGTTTAGATTTCTTTTCTCTTCTCCATGAACTCAAGCTTATTACTTCCCTTTATCTTTGCAAAAGATGGGTTTAACTTTAGCCCATGCCATTGATTCTTCTGTAACCCCCTCTATCTTTGCAACTCAAGAAAAGTGTAGGATCAGAATCTCACAGCAATAATGCCTCAGCGAAATTATTAACAACACAACACAACAGTGTCGCAGAACAACTTCAGAAATGACATAATAAACGACGTCAGCTAAATCATGAGAAAAATGTGATGGTCCTGCGAAAATTAGGGAGTTTGCGAGATTAACATTTGTAAGGTTGCGAGAATGTCGCAAACCATATCTGAAAATAAAGGACAGATTAGCTGTCATCCACTATGTATTTCCCTATAAATAGTCATTCAGTTGTAAAGAGAATGAGAGAGATCTTTTTCGAGTTAGAAGCAAGTAAATAGGAGAGAGAAAATTTAGACTAGAGATTATTCTTGTTTCCTTTATCTTTTCTTGTAAGATTGTTTAAAGATTCATCAATAAAATTAAGATTGTTATTCTAAAAATGAGTTGAATGTTAATGAAATCTTGTGAGGGGTGTAGTGTAGGATTTCCTGCAACTACATAATGGCGTTAGAAACAGGGAGGGGCGAAGATTGAAGATCACCCTAGAAAAAGTTGAAGATTAATATCCTGATTGGTGGGAAATTAGAATAACTGGTGAAGAATTTTACGGAATCTCTTACAATTCATTAGTATTGAAGAAATGGCTAGAAGGAGAAATGTATCGGAACAACCGACAACTTCTAGAAGAAGAAGTAAAAGACTTGCTGGAAGGGAGAGAAGTGAAATGGGAGAATCTACTAGAAGGAGAAATGATGGAGAAAATAAAATTCAACAACCAGTTCAACAAACACCGGTACAAACTAGAACTATGGATTATGATAGAGTGAGCGTACACACTTGGTAATCAAATTCAGCAGAAGAAGTAGAAGAAGAGCAGCAAACCAGGAACCATAGACAGGTAGAGAGAAATCAAGAAGAAGATGAATGAATAATTCATGGAGATGAGGAAATTGGAGCGTTAGAAACGCTGAGACGAAGAATACATGAAGAAAGAAGAGCTGAAGCAGAAGAACGTGCAAATCTAACAAGGAAAAATCACGAATTAAGGATGGAAAATATGAGACTACAGAGTAGAAGATCGAGAAGTACTACAAGATCATGTTCAAGATCGACTAGAAGATAAATGAGGCAAAACTCACCCACATTTAATGCAGGAAATAGTATTCGAGAAGAAATACCAAATCCTAATGAAGAACATTGCGAAGATAGAGAAATGACTGATGATCGTTACGTTCCACAAAATAATACTTTTGATGATAGGCAAAATGATAGAAATCAAGAGAATGAACAATATCAGGGACGAAATAATCAAGATGGCGAAGGGAATCGAGAGGAAGGAAGGAGAATTTTACATGAGAGAGAAGCTCAAAGAAATCAACAAACGATAGAAGAAGAAATTGAAAGACCTATGCTGAACAAGCACGTTTAACTCGCGAACGTGAAAGATTGAGAGCGGAAATGGAAGAAAAAGAGCTGCAGGAGGCGATTCTCCAGAATAACCAAGACAATCGAGAAAGAAGGCGTACACAAAACCGGAATAACGGTAATCTCAATGAAGAGTATGATAGAGTACAGAGGAAGCAGAAAGACAATGAATGGAATTGATAAGAAATGAACAAAATCGTGGAGGGGAAAATGAGAGACATCATCATATGCGAATTCAAGATAGAGATGAGGAAGAGAATCGCATGAGAAGACGAGATGAGGATGATGAAGAAGAAATGCATAATTTCGCAAGAGAAAAAAGACATGAACGTAGAAGAAGGGGAGCGAAATTAAAGAGACCAATGGATCAAAACTCAGATGTAAATGGAAAAATCTTAAAAGAATTGGAAGAAATGAGAGGAATGCTGAACAATAGAGGAGAAGTAGGCAGAAGACAATTAGATGAAGCTATAGAGGAAGCTGCGAAAACTCCATTTACAAGAGAAGTACAGCTAGGAGGAATACCCCCGAAATGCAATTTGCCTGCATTAACCAACATTTTTGATGGAACAACTTGTGCAATTCAACACATTAAAGGCTATGTGAGGTGCATGCTACAATGGGAAAATCATGATGCCGTATTGTGCAAGTACTTTGCATCCAGCCTAACAGGAGAGGCGTTAAAATGGTTCGAAGGTTTACCAAAGAATACAACAACATCCTTCAATCATTTGCAGACTACATTCCTGGGGGCATATATAAGTAACAACCTTCGCGACCTGGTATTGAAAACGTGTTTGGATTAAAACAAAGGATTGGTGAAAGTTTGAAGCACCTAACTAAAAGATGGAGGACTATGTGTAGCGAAATGGCTGGCCGTGTGGATGAGAGATATCTTATCTTATCATTTATCAATGCTATGTTCGCAACCAATCTATTGTATATCCAAATTTTCAGAGTCAAGAATACAATCACAATGACTGAACTGCGAGAACTTCAGGAAGAGTATATTGCTCTAGAGGAAAGGCAAAATGAAATGGAATCATACCCAGTTGCGAACACCAATTCACAAGCAGCGAATGCAAGCTTATTACCTAAACTAATAAACACAGTGGCGAGCACTTCGCAAGTACAACAAGAAAAGGTTACGGGCAACAATCAACAGAAACTGGTGGCTATGGGAAGCCGAGATCAAGAGGAGTATGAAAGAGAAAGAAATTTCTACAATCGTGGTGGAAATAATAAGATTCAAAGACTTGATCAGCCGCAAGAAACTTATGGAGGTCAAAGACAAAATTATAATAGAGGACAAGGAGGTCACAAGTAGTATGGGAAGAAATCAAATGCCACCTCTGAATGCAAGTGTGGAGAAAATATGGGAAGCTATAATTTTGATGGAGAATATACCAACACCATGGAACATGGGAACGGAACCACCTCAAAGCCGCAGAAGTCATGAGTTCTGTTCTTATCATCATTTTCACGGACATACTACAAATGATGTAAAGAGAATTATTCTGAGAATGATAGATCAAGGAAAACTAAACCACTTTCTGGTAGGGCACCCACAATCTCAACCATTACTACCACCACACCACAGAGCATCACAGAGTAAACACGGTGAAAGAGAAGGAAACATTCTTCGTAGAAGTTGGCAAAAGCAAAAATCTATTCTGTCACTCTATCGTACATTCATACAAGACAATTGAAGATTTTCATGACAATGTTTTGAGTAGAGTGTTCGCAAGAGACAATGATGGAAGAGAAATTATGATATTGCGAAAATCTCGCCGCTAGAGGAATGGCAGAAACAGACTATTTCTTTTACCGCAGAAGAAGTCCCTGAAGGTGGAGAAGTACATGACAATCCATTAGTGGTAAAATTAGAAATTAATCCAAAACCGAAAGAAGATGAAGATGATGAAGCTGAAGACTCATGGGCAATTAATAGGATTCTAATCGATACCGGAAGCTCTGAACATCTTATTCTATCATACTTATAAAACTATGGGAGGAAGAGATGATGATCTTATACCATCATATAAGATATATGGTTTTAATGGTACTGCCAACAAGCCTAAAGGGGAGGTTACTATGCGAATTCCATTGAAGGGAATATCTTCTGAAATTGTTTGTTGTTGACGTAGAGTCACCCTACAATGCATTAATTGGTCGACCTTGGCTACATGGGATTCTAGGTGTAGCTTCAACTTTCCACCAGTGCATCAAATTCACCCCACCCGCGTGTAGGAATCATAAAAGGAGATTGGGTTGAAGGAAAGAAATGTTACGAAACTGAGGTAGAATCCTGCGAAGGAAGAGCAAACAAGAAGGAAAGTTGGCGACGCAAAATCAAAGAGACACAAAGAAGTGAGAGATTGATGGTGGATGCAATCGAACGAAAAGAAGAATGTTGCGAAACTAATGCTAGCTCAGAATAAGAAATGGTGAACATACCACTACCAAGGAAGCAGTAGCAGAAAATAACAAAGAAGCAGAGAATGGCAAAGGTAATAAAAATAAGAAGTGTATGAATGATTGATTTGTTGCGACACTCTCGCAACAAATAAAATTCTCAAAAGTACATTTTACTGAATGATAAAAAAGATTGAGAAGTGCAAATACGATGATGATGTGCGAGAATCTCGCAGAGATAATGAATTCTACAAAAGACAATCAGAGAACAATGACAAAAGAGAAAGGGGCGAACCTTTATGGCGTACACCCTAGTTCGCGAATACAATTTCGCAAGAGGCAAATGTAAGACCTAAAGTACGTCATATAAGGGGGTACCTGTTGCATGGCTCAGGGAAAGGCTACACCGCCCCCGGAACCTGAGTCATGGAGATTTGGGGTCAATAAAGCCCATCCGGGAGAGGCACCTTGGATTCTCAACTTAAGCATATGACTTAAGTTGGGCGACTAAGGTAATAAGGACTCTCCCAAGGAGTGCAGAATCTGACCAAGGCGCCGAGGTACACGGTTGAGTCAAGAGTGCCAGGGGCGTCTGGAGCGTACCTTGCCATTCTTGACAAGTCTTGGCTTATACTGCGCTCGGCCCGAAGAAAACCCCACTTAGGGTGCAGTCTCGTAACCATAAGCCCTATAGGTAAAAGGGATAAGAGGCTGCGAAAACAACTGGTTGTTGTTAAGACCGGATGGGAGGAGCCAACCTTGTATGGTAGAGGTACGCCTCCTTGAAGGGGCAACCAGGGGGAAGATAAGGGCGGCACCCTCCATTAGGGAGCTGATAAGTGTCTTAAGACGCAAATGTCATGAGGCTTTTTATTCGCAAGGGTATTAAGGCTTGTCATATTTGTGCGACAATCCTGAAGAGGCAATAATACAAAAGAAAAAGATAAGACGAGATCAATGGGTTTTCGCATGAAAGTGCGAAGACGTCCTGCGATTTCGTCGCAAGACGGCAATGTAATGGGGCTTTATTTTCGCAAGAATATTTAGGCCTGTCATATTGTCGCAACATTCCTGAAGAGGCAATAATACAAAAGAAAAAGTTAAGGCAAGATCAATGGGTTTTTGCATGAAAATGCAAGGACGTCCTGCGATTTTGTCGCAATGACAAGAGGTGGCATAATAAGACCTTTAACTAGGAAGGCAAAATAAGACCACACAGGAATGAGATTTTGAAAAGAATCAAAATTCACTTCGCATATGATTGCGAAATTATACATAAACAATTGCGAAGTTGAGGCACAAAATAAGAAAAATCTGCAAAATCTCTCATTTGGATACAAATAACAGAGGCAAGTATGGGAATGAATGAAATTAGAAAATGTTATTTGTCTCCACATGATAGATTTACGCAAAAATTCAAAAATTAATGATTATGTTGATTAACCATATTGCAAGGAAGAATTGTTTTAATGAATGCAGGTCGAAATGAAAGAAACTCATATATTAAGGAATATGGGGAACCAAAAGAATTCGCAAATATACAAAAAGAAGGAATAAATGTACAAGTATTACAGAAGATCAAAGAAAGAAACAAAGACTACTTCTTAGTTGATCCTTCATCATCTCCATCAGACTTGTTCTCTTCTTCGTCTGCATCAGAACCTTTATCTCCATCAGAACCTTCATCACCATCAGATTCTTCATCATCACTTCGCTATCAGAGATGTTCAGACTAGGAATGTTCTTTGGGATCTCCTCCAAGAGACAAGGATAATCAGAGTGAGGAATACTATGGTCATCACAAACCATTTGAATAGTTTGATTGCGAAAGTGCAGAGCGTCGTTCTTAAAGTTCGCAACAGTGATCTTGATTTGATCTTTAATCTAGAATATTTGTCGTTGCGAGAAAATTTTTTGCGAGTTCCTCTTTTTCAGCTTCAAGTTCCTCAACTCTTTGGCGATATCTACTTTCAGATCCTGCGAAGCATATAGCAATTAATCAGTAACTTGATAAAAACTCGTGAAAAACCAAAGATTAATAAAGGAAAACAGTTAATGACCTTCTCTCTCAGAAATCATATCTCTAATCAAGGTTGTATGCTCAACTTGGAGACTAACATTTACACCTAAATTTTTCTGGCGTTATCCAAGATTGTCGCGGCCCAAGCGAACTCATCATCACTATTTATGAGAAGACGAGAACGAACTTGGTTTTCCTCTCGCTAAGCACACATTTTGACGATTGGCTTCATCTCGTTCAAGTTGAACCTCAAGAAGAGTCTCTTGGAATTTCGCCAAAGCCTTAACACCTTGATCAGAGATACGATCTTTATCATCTATAAGTTTGCTAATCTTGGTTCTTAATTCATTGATCTTCTCTTTAGAATTGAGATAAAAACGTTTAAATTGGTTGGCTAAACCTAAACTAGATCTATGATCAATCTCTAAGAGGCGAAATTTGGATTTAAGTTCATTCAAAGGCAGAGATGAAATTTTATCATTAGAGAAACTATTCAAAGATTTATTAAGATGTTCAAGAAGAGTGTCATTATCTAAGGCATCGGGAAATGAACGAAGAAGAATGGCTTCATCAGAAAGACCATAAATGTCTGCAAAAAGGATTAATCAAATAAGATAAGACAATAGGATGAATGAATGAAAAAAGGAGAAAAATTGCATACCATAGAGCTGATCATTAGCTTTTTGAAGAGTAGAGATTTTGTTCCTTTGCGAAGAAGTGTCGGTTTCCAGTTGTTTGTTCTTCTCGCGAAGACCTTTGACTTCAGCTTCTAATTGTTCGTTCTTCTCACGAAGACCCTTAGCTTCAATTTCCAGTTCCTCATTCTTTGTACGAAATTGAAGATTCTTCTTTTCAAGAATTTCGCGTCTCCTCTCCAGATCTGAGGCAACAACGAAAGAAGCTTTTCCAGCCTGCGAGAAAATACAAGAAATGCTAAAATAAAAGAAATTTTGAGTCACAATAATGAAGAAGTAAAAAGACGAAGGCATACCAAACTATTGGAGAATTTAGGAAGCTAGGAGTCACTGATCTGGAGACCCACGAAGAGAACTATCACCATCCAACAAAGGAGTATCGCAAATAGTTGCGAGCTTTGCATATACTGGCGAGGCAATTATCTCCCATCCCTTGCCAAGAATCAGAGAAGATACCAGATAACTGTGCCATAGAGGATTCAGGTGGAGAATCTTTATTCGCAGAGTCGTCATCATCATCTTTGTTGTCTTCATCATCTTCAGAACCATCAGGGAAATGAACATCTGAAGGAGGAGGAGAATTCCTCTCTTTTTTTCTTTGAAGAGGATGCAGATGATTTTCCTTTGCGAAGAATATCTTTACCCTTATCACCAGCCGTCGCAGCTTTGGTGGGTTCTTCTACTTCAGCAATAATCTTCACACACAAATGAAGATAAGAAATAGAGGCAACAATATATTGTTTAAAATAATAAAAGAATATTTCTTACCTCATCTGTGTATGAGCGAAGAGCTAACAAGGTACTGGCTTTCCCAGTCCTATGGTAGCTATCTTTCAGTTTCTGGATCTGTAGAATGTCGCAAGAATCAGCGAAAAAAAGAATAAAGAAAAATAAAGAAATGTAAAGTGGGCGAAACTGGAAGAAACATACCTCTTTCTTCTTCTTGGGCCAAGAAAATACCCAAGGTTGATAAGTAGCGAGATTCTCAGGAAGAACATTTGACCCAGCAATGTAAGGTCCTTTCAGCATCAAGGGAAAAACGCACCATTTATCATCTTTGGATTGGCGAGGGGTTGTGTTCTTACCAGAGTGCCAATTAATGTCATGCATGAGAATTTTATCTTCAGCAATAACATCCTTCCTTTTCAAGCGAATACCCCAGCGAGTATTCTCTTTCTTCATGGATATTAATTCATAATTTTCGAAGAAATTCGCTACTGTATACTTCTCAACGACTATTACTAGATATACGAATTTAGGATCCCTAAGTTCTTTGGAATAAAGAGATCCTTTACCAGCACCACGGTTAGCGAACTCCAGCATCAGACGGATGCAATCCCCACTCAATTGGAAGATAGCTCGCGAAAACCCCGAGTGAGCAAGAATTGCATAATACAGAGGAATATCTGGGTCATAAAGAGGAATGGGGAGACCTGCGAGAATTTGACCCAGCGAAACTATGATTGATTGATCATCACAATGTTGATCAGAGAAAAGTTTGATAGAAAGAATTGACTTGGAACTTTCACCAGGAATGGTAGAAAGTGTGAAACCCTTCTCAGCAAGATCTTTTTGAACATCCTTTCAGGTTTTCTCATGTTTTTGACCGCTTGGAGGCATATCTGAATATAGAGTATTGGAATGGATGAAAAGTAAGAAGATTGAAGAGGGAAGAATTATAGTAACAGAACTTACGGAAGAACAATAGAGTTGCAGAGATGAGAGAGTAAAAAGAGAAGAGAAAGTAAAAAGAAAATGGAAAGAAGAGTAAGAAGAATATATAAAGAAGATTTTTTTTACGCGAAGAAATAAACACCATTAATGCGAAAAGACGTGAGCGGTTGAAAAGCAGCAGTTACAGAAGACGTGTCAAGAAATAGATGGAAGAAAGGATACGTGTGATAAATGCAGAATATAAAGAGATGGACAGCTGCGGCATTTCTCACATCATTCTCTACTTCGCAGAGAAGATATGAGAAAAGGAAAGATATAGGATCAGAATCTCGCAGCAATAACGCCTCAGCGAAATTATTAACAACACAACACAACAGTGTCGCAGAACAACTTCAGAAATGACATAATAAACGACGTCAACTAAATCATGAGAAAAATGTGATGGTCCTGCGAAAATTAGGGAGTTTGCGAGATTAACATTTGTAAGGTTGAGAGAATGTCGCAAACCATATCCGAAAATAAAGGATAGATTAGCTGTCATCCACTATGTATTTCCCTATAAATAGTCATTCAGTTGTAAAGAAAAGGAGAGAGATATTTTTCGAGTTAGAAGCAAGTAAATAGGAGAGAGAAAATTTAGATTAGAGATTATTCTTGTTTCCTTTATCTTTTCTTGTAAGATTGTTTAAAGATTCATAAATAAAATTAAGATTTTTAATCTAAAAATGGGTTGAATGTTAATGAAATCTTGTGAGGGGTGTAGTGTATGATTTCCTGCAACTACAACAAGGAACTGAACTACAGATGGATTCAATCCGATACTTGGTCTGCAGACAAGATGATTGTCATTGTCGGTCAATTGAGAGCTGGGTTGTCTTTTCCCCTCTATAACCCTTCTAACCCGGTTTTTCTTGAGATTTTGAATAAGCTCCATTTTCGGGCCTTCCAACTTTCTGGTAATGCAATTCGTATTTCCAACGAGTTTGCAATTCGCTTAGGAAATGGTACTTCGCTGGTTGTACCAACGAATGAGGAATTCAACCCTCGCGACTAGAATGCAGAATCCTTCGCGGCTAACTATTCCGCGAGGTTTACAAGCACTAGGAAGTATCATGAGTGGGGCGTTGAGCTCACTCAGAAGACTATCCCGACCTCGTCCAAAGCTCTTCTTTTAAACGTGGATCTTCTCAGACTGGAGCAGGATGAAGACTGGGCGAGGTTCCCTCTGGTGGTAGGGGGTCCCTTGGTCTGGGGTGTTGACGAGAACGGAATTCCTAGAACGGGTTATCATTCCAAATATCATCACCTCTCCGTCTGCGCTCCCTGGAAGCTTCACTGGTCCGTGCCAGCTGAGGTATCATTTTTTTTTCTCTTGAACCTTCGTCTTGCCTTTAGCTTTATCGGCTCTCACATCCTCGTTATTTTGTACTTAGTACGAGATGCCTGTTGTTGGTCTACTCAAAGATCACAAGGAAAGGGTCGTTGCTATTGAGTCTCCTGTTCTAAAACAGGTAACCACTTCGCCCATCACTTTCTTTTCGGCGTGATTACCTTAAATTATAACCCTCTATTGTTAGCAGGGTGACGTTCCCCTTGTCAAGAAACTTTCTTCTGAGTTAACTAAGGGACGGAAAAGACGTGATCATCCAACTCCGCCTCCTTCTCTTATTCAGGTATCTTTACTTCTCCCAAGTTATCATCTCGTGTATTTTGACCCTTTCATTTATCATCTTTATTGAACTTGCTAATTCGCAGATTGATGCTCCACCTGCTCCCTCTTCTGGAGAACCTAAAAGGCGACATAGGGTCTTGGACTTGGTTGCTTTGACCACAATGGGGATCTCTGTTGCTGCTCCAAGTCAACCTTCAGCTCCTAAGCATCAATCTTCCTAGTCCCGTACAACTGCTTCCCCAAAGGTTTTTGATTCTCCTATTCCTCCTCCTCTAGGCGAGCATCCAGAGAAACCCACGACGAAACCCCCTTCTTGTGAAAAGTGGAAGCAAGCGGCTTTGTCTGTGATGTCTAACCCCATCTATGATTCCAATATGAAGTTCCTTCAAGATATATATAACAAGGCTCGCGAATATCCTTCTACGAGGTCTCATGCACTTGAATCTTTGGTGACTTTCAGTGCTGACGACTTTCTTTATCATGATTCCGCCGTATTATTCAATGCTTCTATGAACTTGACTCTCCAACGACATTCTGCTTTAATGAATTTGGTGAGTCCTTCATACCTTTTCATCTATATTTTTGCAGTATTTCGTGATTTACTACTAAGTTCTGCTTCGTTGGTTCACAGGAAGCCAATCGCCACATGGCCAGCTTAGTGGAGACTAGGTTGGTTCGAGAGAAGATGAAGAAGGACAATGCCGATATCAATACTTTGATGAAGGATCTTAAAGAGGAGAAGGAGTATTCCAGAAAGCAAGATAAGAAGATGGATAAGCTTTTGAGTAAGTCCCTCCCCTTGTAGATCCGTTTCTCGTCTTTCTCTTATTGTATGTTATTTTCTTATTTGTATTTCGTCAAGTGCGATGCATGAAACGTCACATGGATGCTTCCGAAGTGTCCTCCTTGCTTGAAGACATTCATGCCGATAATTTGAACCTTTTGACTCAGAGTGACAGCTATGTGTCTGAAAACTTGATTTTGAACGAGAAAGTCGAGACTCTCTTTTCGCGAGTGGACCGCCTGTCTATCGATCTGCTCGTAACGAGAAGCTGAATCTTCATCTTCATGACGACAATGAGCGCCTTAAGTCAGAACTTCAGTGGGCCAACAATTCCCTTACTACTTCGGGGCATCTTCATGCTTCGTCATTATCTAACTATAAGAGACTGGAGGAAGACAACGAGCGTGTGATTAGTAGAAAAAAATCAGATGATGGTTGATCTTCGTAAATCTTGCAACAAAGTGGCTGGTTTAAACGAGTAAATTGATTGTCTGAAGAAAAGGTGGAGTTTCTTCAGACTCAGCTGGATAACCCCTCGAGCTCGAAGTCTGTCAAATCTTCTTCTCGGGTCAAGTCTGCAGATCTTCGCAAGAACAAAGGTGCTCTCGTCATTCAACCTAGCCAAGATACTTCGAAGTCTGATCATGGTAAAGGTTGGGACAATGCGTACCACAAGCTATGAGTTCAGCTCCAAGAATCAGATCTAGTTTCTCCAGGCTGGGTCATTTGTATTCCGATATCCAAGAAACTTGGAACACCACTATCTTACAGATGGAAGGCAGCTCTAGGTGTAATACGAGATATTATTGGTCACGTCCAATTTCAGTTTTCTGATAAAATTTTGTTCTGTTTGCAGAGTCCGAAGAGGGTTACAAGAATCAAGTTCTTCTCCTTTCCCACGAAAGGGATGAGTCTCGCGGGGAAGTTTCTCTCCTCAAAGATAAGGTTAAATATTTGAATGTTGATATTGACGAGATGATAGTAGATTCTTGGAAAGTAGCAAAGTTAACTCGCAAGAATCTCCAGAGCCACCTAGTCTCTCTCTTCAATAAATTCTGCGATGAGCAAGGCATCCCTCATCCTACCTTTCCCCCGGAGGCGTTTTCTGATGATGAGCAACCAAAGGACTATACAATCATCTTGGGTGAAGATGAGAGATTTCCTGAGGACGATGAAAAGCAGGAGATCGAAGAAGAAACATCCAAAGAGGAAAAACCCCAAGGTGCCTCTGTTCTTACGAGTCTCCCTGGTCAATCATCGGGTCCCAATGCAGATACCGCTCCTGGCGAGGCTGGTGCTGGAATTCCCGAGGTGTTAGTCACTGATGGCACTCCTCTTCAACAAAAATCTTAACTTCTTCTCTTTTATACCCTTAACTTCAACCTTGGTTATATTGGGAATAGTTTCTCTGTCTGGGCGCTCCCAAGCTTGGGGGGGCAGGATATCTTGGGCTTTTTATGTATTTCCAGTTTTCTTTAAGTAATGCATTTGTTGATCACATGATTTTTCTTTGAAGAGTATCACTTCTCCCTTAATCCGTTTGTTATGTATATACTCTCCGAGGGAATACACAAAAGAATAACAAAAATTTAAAGTATATACTTGACTCTTATTCTTTTGCGTGTTTCCGAGGTATAAAATGAGAGGGTGATATTTCGCCATTTTGACTTCGCACATAAGCTTTAAGCCTTGTTATCTGTCTCGTTGCGTGTTCTTACTTTGAGTTCTCGCATATACCTCTTGTGTTGTTCTTGCCTTTTGTTGCTTATTGCCTTATCTTTCCCTTTCTAATCTGTTTTACATGTTTCATATTTCATGTGTTACTTTTCGAGGTCTTACGTTGCCTCCTAATTAATTAAGGTCTTATTGTGCCTTATCCTTTTTGAAGGATCTTAATTCGACGAAGTATCAGGCGCTCATTATTCTTTCAAATAATAATCCATCCACCTCGTCTTAACACTTTTTATGAACCCCATTTCGCGACAATGTGAAAGACCTAGCCATTTCCATGAATGTTATCCCCATGACGTTGCCGTCTTTTTTGGTCACGCAGCTCCCTAATCTGGAGGGTGCCATCCCTTTATATTCCCTCTGATTGCCCCTTAAAGGAGGTTAACCCTAACATACATGTTGGTCTCCTCCCATCCAGGTATTACGACATTCAATTATTTTCGTGACTTCTTATCCCCTTCGCCGATATGGCTTGAGGTTGCAAAGTCACACCCTAAGTGAGGTTTCTTTGGGATCGAGTGAATTGTAGCCAAGACTTGCCATACGGTAATGTTCGGTAACGCTCTAGACATCCCAGGCACTCACAGCTCAACCGAATACGTCGGCGCCTTGATCATACCCCTCACTCCTTACCGAAGGACATCATAAAAGGGACCCTCAGCGGATAGGTCTTATCATTGCCCCTAGCTTCCTTTCTGAGAGTTGTTCACGACATGCATTAGGTCTTACCTCTTGCACTTTCATGCGAACTAGGGTGCATGTCGTGGACTCTCATCTTTCCTAGGCGAAGGGTTTAAGTTTCCCTAGAAACCATTTATTTCGTGTATCTTATTCGCCTCCTAATCTGAGGTCTTACTTGACTATATATCTTGGGGTTTGTTTCGTTTCAAATGCCTTATAAAATTCATATCTTTGAATCGGTTCTTCAAACTTCAAAATATTATTGTTATTATTTGGTAAATCTGATACATTGCCAAATGATAAGTTCGCAAGTACATTTTCGTCTCTATGATTCTTCATTGATATCAGCGTTCTTCTTCTAGGAGGATGTGCTCAGACTGGTACATTTTCAACTCCTTCATCTTCACCTCGTTCCTGATCTTGAACAATGTTGAAAATAAGGGGTGTCTGGCCGACAGTGCGTAAGTGAACGGTCGTACTAAATCTTCTTCTGATAGCCTTCCCCTTAGTTATTTGCAAATCGTATCCCACCTTGCCACAATACTTCGCAAGCTTTCATTTTCTCTTTCTTTCAACGAAAATAGTGCTGCTATTTCTGGTTTACATGGCTCACTTCTTGCACATTTGCTCATCATCTCTAGTTCTTCCCGCGTTCCAGATTTTCTCCTTGTCACTGGGTCATTGCTCGTTGTGCCTTTTCTCCTTGTCACCATCAATTTCTGCATACTATATTCCTTTTTCCTGAACTCCCTCCTCCTGCTTTCTATTGCTCTTTTCAGGTCTTTTTGTTCATTTTGTTCACATCGCCCCTTTCTATCTCGCCAATACTCATGACGTCCTTCAGTTTCCAATTCCTTTCCCGAAGCATTTTCCCCCCCTTTGGGTGTTATGTTCTGTTTGTTTTCTTTTTAGGTGATTGTTCTTAATCAAGAGCTTCTCGTTTTTCCTTTCTAGCCTTATTCGTTCTCTTACCAAATCTTCCTTCCTTCGTCTTTCTTGGTTGAGTTCATCTTTTAATTGCTCCATCTCCTTGTCTTCGTCGCACGCCTCATTTTCCTTACCGAAATGACCGGGAAATTCAACATTTTTCTCTATCTCTTGTATCGATACCTTATTGCGCTTGGAGTTGTTTGCCTTTGCTCCGCCTTGCGGGGTTCGTTTTTCCTTGGCACTAGGGGTTTCTTTCTCGCTTCTCACTACTTCGGTTCCTTCAACTATTTTTCCCTTCTTCGTTTTTTCACTTTGCTTTATCTCAATTTGTCCTTCCTTTTCCGGATTTTTCTCGCGATCCCTCTCATTGACAATCGTCATCTTGTCTGCCTCCTCCATGCTTTTGTACGTTGTAATCTGCTCCTCGCTAATCCCAATGGTGAACACCATCAGTTGTTCCTCTCTTTTGGCTTCCGCATACCCTCTTTTTTTGTTCTATCCTCCTCCTCAGTGTTTCATCATAGTTGTGGAGATCCTTTTCGATACAATATCGCGCATCTTTTAGATCTCCTTTGATCTCTCTTATTGCGCTTGGCATGGGAAACCGTATGGCCTGATGATATGTAGATGCAACCCCTTTTATCCCATGTATCCCGGTCGACCTATAAGAGCGTTATAAGGTGAGTTTATATCTATCACACAAACAGTAACTTTTGTTTCCAACTCGCCCGCGAAAATCTTTACGATTAATTCTCCCTTCGGCTTTGATGCAACCCCATTGAACCCGTATATATTATATGTTGAGGGCACAAGGTCTGAATCCTTATACCCCATGGTTCTAAATGTATGATAAAAGATAATATCAACCGAGCTTCCCTTAACCACCAGGATTCTGTCTATTTCCCAAATATTTTATTTCCTGACTTCGTCATCCTCCCACTTTGAGTATTTCCCCAAATTAAAGGTTACGACCAACGGCTCTGTGTGCGAAGATCCTTCCTCTGGTACGTCCTTTGCTTAGAATGTTATCTCCCTCTTTTGCCACTCTTCTAATAGCTCCTTCTTCGCCACACTGAATATCTCTTTCCCTTCGAAGTCCCTATACACTCTTTTGAGTATATTATCATGGAAATTTTGAATGCTCTTGGATGAATGTATTATCGAATTACAATCCAATTTGTGAGTTCCCTGATCTATTTCGATTCGGTACACCTGTTGATTGTCACGAGGTGGGGGTGGGGACGGTTGTACATATTCCTCCAGAAAATGAGCGATCTTCCCCTGTTCCACTAGACGAAGCATGATCCTTCGGATGTTTTGGCAGCCATTCGTATGATGTCCGTGAAACCGATGGTACCTGCAAAACTCATGACTCCTAGTACTCGAAGGTGGTTCTCTTTCCAGATTTGGTGGGGGCGGAATCTCTTCTGTCAGTATTATTGCTTCCCATACCTTCTCCACAATTGTATTGAGTCTGGGAAGCTTTACATCTTCAAAGGCCGGTGCATTTGGTCTTCGTTCTCAAAACCTAGGTCCTTGATTGTTTCTGTGCTGATATCCTGTGTTATGGCTTCGTGGCTCATAATTCCTTCGTCTTGACTCCTCATACCTCTGTTGATCGATCCAATCCTGATCTCCCCTTGATACATCTACAAGTTTCGCTGGAACTGGGATTGAAGGTTCCCCTTTCTCATATTTCGGATCATACTCCACGACATTACTGTTGTCGGTAATATCCTTGAGTTTCCTTCCTTTGCTATAATTGGGGTTACTTCGCTGACTTGCCTCTTCTTCTCTTCCAACGCTATGTATTCCTCTTGGTACTCCCTTAATTCATTCATTGTCAAGGAGTTCCGGATTATAAATATTTGGGTGTACAACAGGTCGGTCGGGAATAAGGCATTCACGAAGGCTAGGATAAAAAATTTCTCGTCAACTCGTCCCGCGAGTTCACTACACATTGTAGTCCATCTCATCACTATTCCTCGCAAACTTTTCGTTGGTCTTCGCCTTAAGTTGAACAGGGTTTTGATTCCTGGCCTCAACAGGTTGTTACTTATGTACGTTGTTAGGAATATTCTCTGCAGGTCTTTGAATGACGAAATTGACCTTTATGGTAGTCCATCGAACCATGCCAACGCTTTTCCGGTCAAACTTGCCGGGAAATACTTACAGAGTACCGCTTCGTTTCGTCCCCGTTGCATCAATGATAAAGCATACTGTTTCAAGTGTTGCACAGCACTTTTTGATCCACTGAATATGCTTGAAAATGTCGGTAGCACGCACTTCTCAGGAATGTCCGCATATATTATCTTGTAGGTGAATGGAGATTTATCTGCCTTCTCCATTGCCTCTGCCAGCTGCACCCTGGAACCTCTTCGCGAATTTTTTATCAGCGTCCTCATATCTCGTAGCTCATTCAACACCTCTTGGTTCAGGTTTCCTCCATTTCCTTCATGATGGTTGCCTCTCATCACGCTAATCCTTCCCTCCCCACGTCTGATTGCTTCCTCGTGTCTCCGGTTTACCTCGTGTTTCCTTTCCTCCTCTCGCCTCATTTCGTTTTCGTTCCTCTTTTCTTCCTCATACATTCGTCTTTGATCTTCCCATCTCGTTTCCTCCATCGTCCTTCTCAGATTTCTTTCTTCACTACTTTCTCTTCGTTGTCTCCTTCGCCGCTCTCCTCCGTCGTCCTCGCGGGTGTACCTTCTCTGTCACGCCTCTTCTTCTCCTGACGACATCATGTTTCCTTCCGAGTCCATGGCGTCTTCCGCTTCTTCCTCATTAAGTTGCCGATTTTTTAGTGCCAACATAGCGTTTTGCCTCATCTACCGAGCATGCTTCTCCGCTAGGTCCCTGTCTCGTTCCCGTTCAAGGCGGAGTGTCTCTCTTAGCTGCTCCAGCGTCATGTGTTCCTCATCAATGTTTTCTTCCAACTCTTCATGTGTCATTTCTTCCTCTACAGCGGTGTCCGCGTCGGAAATGTGTACCGAGCCTTCCCTAAAATCATCTTCATCGGTCTGATTATTCCTTTGTTGGTTCGCGCCTTGTCTTTCCCCTGCAATCGATGTTTCTTCCCTTTCCATTCTTCCTCCTCTCTTTGCTTCCAAGCGTTTGCTCCTTCTCGTCGCTATCAAGTGCCTCGCTCGATCTGGTGTTCTGGCCATCAATTGATCCTTGGTTCGACCTCTTCCGACTAATTTCTTGCCTTCAATCTTCCGATACAATACCCAAGGGTCATTTTCTCACTTAGATTTCTAGTCTTGACTATTAATGAATCGTTTAAGATCTACAAAACCCTAATTTTAAAACAACTCGCCAAAATCTCTAACTTCTACAATTTTAAAGCAATTTCAACCTTTCTCAAACTCATAGATGAGGATGAATCCCCAATCTAAGTCCATGTTTCTGGACGCCAAAATGTAACTACTGGAAACCCAGTAGCACACCCAAGTAAGAGAAGAAACAGATCTAAGACATGATAAAGGTTTTTGATAAGAAATTCTTTATTGATTAACCATTCAAAGTGGTGAAGAATACAAGTTTTTTTAGTACAAGGAAACCCTAATCTCTCATTCTAAGCCAAGCTCTTCCTCACTAAAAAATCCGACCCTCATACATTGCCCAAGGACCCCTATAGACCAACCAACCTTAGTGGTGTACAACTCATTTTTCTTCGCCTGGATCTCGTGGAGATGCTTTATACTTCGCCCAGATCATTTTCTATGAAGTTTTTCCCTTTCGTTCGCTGACAACTTTGGATGTTTGTCGGGACATCTGTCTCTTTTCTTGCTCCATAATTTACTTACTTCGCAAGTTATCTTTCTAGCCAAGTAACCTTACTTCGTCAATCTTTATTTCACGGTTGGTGCCTTGCCGGGTACTCCAACTGATTCTTCGCAATTTAGATTCCTTATACGAGGTACTTCGTTTTAGGATGTTTCGTGCTTTGTATTATTAGTTAGTGACGAGGTAATTCTGACATTTGATTTGACAAGTCATTGACCGAGATCTTTAAGTGAGATTTTTCAGTCCTATTTCGTGCCTTCCTGTGTGGCCACGTGGCGAGCCTATTTTGTGTACCTACACTTACCGTCATTTCCATGTGAGAAAACAAGCCAAGGTGCTGCCTTTGGTGGTGGGGGAAGCTTACGTTCACCTCTTTGAGCAGCAGCTGATATTGCTGGTTTCGCCATGAAACTTAAGTTTGAACCCTATAGCTCTTTTTTAACTACTCTTCGATTCAATCTTCCGAGGGGTTAAAACCATTATATATAGGCGAACAGGTTTCTAAAAGGAGCCCCATTTGTCTTGAGTAATTTGGTTTGGAATCGGAATGCCATTGCCAAGAACTTCGGATTCTATGCACCAGTGGAATAAGGAAAGGGAGTAATCAGAGTCCTAGTTTGACACCGATACAGGGATACTGAGACAGATTCTCGGACCGCATGGCCGAGGTGTCAGACTAAGATGCATTCTACAATTGTTATGACGGATGCACTCTAAACCCAAATTCAGACTCATTTAGCCAAAGTTGTTCGCAAAATGATAAATGTCATTTCTAATCTACTTGGTTGTAAAAAGAAGAACAGAAATTGGAGAAAAATAGTTTTCTACTAGCGAATTAGTCTTAGGCTAAAACTTTAGCATATGTACATTTCATATAATGATCCATCAAATTGATATACAAAGAAGAATCGCATCCGTCAGAAGGAAACAAAATATTTTTCAGCTGAGGACTTTCAGTTGGGACATAGAACATTATTGTTCTTTTTGTTGGTATTATGCCTATTTCATAGTGCAGAGAATAAAATGCCGTGGCTTACATGGTTGCTTCCATGAGGGTAATCTTGTATCATCTGTTGAGTTCAAATTCTGCAGCTGAAATTATCTGGTTCTCGGAATACCTCACGGAGGAAAGAAAGATAGCTGAAGCTTCCAAATTTCAGTCTGCAACCGTCGTGTTGAATATGAAACTTGGGAAAACGGTAGTGATATCCCTGTACAAAGAGGAGATGAAAAGAAAGATGAAGCCATGAACAAAAATGTATACTCAACACCAAACTCGTACAAGCAAATCATATCCAGGCAGAGTAATTAGTCCCGAAGGAAGTTAAATTTGCATTCTGATAGATCAATAAACAACAATGGGAAGACATATTCCAATTAAGTGAGTTGATAAAGGGAAGAGAAGTGAAGACATAACAGCAAGATAAAACGCAGTAAGACGGATACTGGAAGTTAGGGAGAAAGCTTGGGAAAGGAAGTCGTAATCAAATTTGAAAAGAAACATAGAAAAGGAAGAAGTGACTTACTTCAGGTAAGGAAGAGTCATGTTCCTCAGAAGTGAGGGATGTCGAAGTACAAAAGATTTCCATTCTTCTTTGTTAATTTTACCATCCTTGTCGGCATCAGCATCCACAAATGTCTGCAGAACATAAATAAAAGTATGTAAGTATGAAACATCAAAAAGATGATACTGAAAGAAGATATTAAATGGACAATACTTTTACGTTTTAATCATCTCTTGCCTGATCAATAATAGACTCCAGAAGGTCTTCGGATAACCTCAAGTCTGACTCATTTAATATTGCAATAACCATTTGCTGAACCTAGAAGCAGCAGATGTTGTGTCCCAGCGTAAGTATAACATGATAAAATTCAGAATCAGACGGACAGTTGTATACAACATGAAAGTTCGCTAAAAAAACAGTCAACCGAATCTCTACAAGATGGGGTTACAACAGAAACAAATTACACAAAAATGCACTCACTTCTTCTCGCTCGATGTAGCCAGTTTGTCTTAAATCATATAGCCTAAAGGCAACTGCAGAAAATTCCAAGAGGAAAAAAGAAAGAGAGACGCATTAAGAATCGAGATGAGAATCAATAAGGAGTATAGAATACAAAATCATTTTTAAACCCATACAATCAATTTTTTCCTCCACGGGGGCATAAGGATGGAAAACACTAAGCGAATGAACAAATTCCTCGAATTCGATAACGCCATTTTTCTTTTCATCAAATAGATCAAAAACCTGTATATATAAGTGCAAGCACAACAGAAGAAAATAAGATTCAAGGAAGAGAGACAACGAAAAATAAAGAGAAACATGCCAAATGGTTAACATCTCAATTTAGACCAAGAATAAATCTCTGACTTGGCAAGCTCGAAACTATGAGAAACCTGTAGTTATGGACCTATCAATATTGCTACCACTTTCTAAAATCATTATGTGAAGAACAATCTATTTGATTGAGCTGAACGGAGGGGGTTCTAGGTGGTGCAAATGGGTTTACCCTATCAAGAAAAAGATTCTCTCCATGAGGTGCCTGGAACAGTGCCAGTTGAAGCTCCTCCTGCAAAACATAAACAAGTGAAACGTAAAGATATGTTCTTACATTTTTCTAATCAAGATCCAAAATGCAAAACACAAAAGAAAGGACATCTCATTAACAACTTTGCGCTTAAAAGCACGAATTTGTGATTCTCATATAAGATGAAAAACAACTCATAATCGTGGTTACTGCAACAACAAAATCTAAATGCCTAATTTAACAACAGACCTACTCCTATCTAAAACGAACACTAACTGATATAATTGCTAAGGTGCACAATCCATTACCCAAAAGACCACAATGCTATCCATGCCGACAGAATGAGCTCAAAATATACAGACCAGGTAACTTAGCTACAAGATCCTATAGGTATACAAAATTATCCACCCACTCACCCCAAGGATCAATCAGTCTCCCTAGTCATCCTCTCTATGGCGTTCTTCATGTGTTGTTACATAGAAGCTAATAGAACATACACAATTTCCAAACATAATAGTACAAAATTCAGTGACGACATCCATTAGCTTAACTTCAACACCACGCATAATGTGCACAATTCTGTAACTGTTTTCCACTTAGCAAGAATGCACCTTATCTTGCAATAGCTCAAATTCAAACAAAAACTCCATTTTTTCCAAAAAAAACCCGATTTTTACACAACAAATGCAAACAATAAAAGCCCCAATTAACAGAAACACAAAATAGATTCAATTTTGTTTTAATTACCTTGTGAATTAGTCCATCTTCAATAATAGAATTACTCAATTTCTTGAATAGCTCAAATAAAGCTTCAACTTCATTCACTGAAACTACAATGAACAAAGAACACAAATTCAAAACCTGTAAATTCCAAATCAAAATTAAACCCGAAAAATTGAATCAAAACCCAAAGAGGAAGAAAAAGGGGCAGACTAACATTGGGTTTCATTAGCAAGGCGAGCAAGATCGTCATAACGACGTTTAGATAATTTGTTTTTAGAGGGATTCTTATTATGCCGATCTGAAGAAGAACACTCGAAACAATCTGATACAGCGAATATCAATATCTCGATTAATGCTACGAATGGTATGAACGCCGCACACAATTTTTCTCCTATTGTTAAGGAACTTGATGATGATCTCTGTTTTTCATCATATTCAAAGACAAAAAATCAAAATCAATGAATCAGATTCAAACCCATTATTTGAATTCTTATGAAAAAGAAAGAAAAAGGAACTTACATTATTGATGCGGTTAGATTCCATGATTTATGTTTTCGTGGGCTGAACATGGAATGATTGATCATCTGTTTGTGTTTATCTGAAAACAGAAAGAACGCTGTGCTAAAAGTCTAAACATTAATGTTGGCGAGGTGAGACATCAATTATATTTCTGTCACACACCCCACATTTTGTAAGGTGGGTGGCTAATGAAGCCAAATAGTAAATGGTTCGGCATTACTAGTGTAGTATATAGTAAATATAAAACTTCGGATTCATTCACTTTTAACGAATATCAAAGGATTGTGGCCGCACGTTATCATTTACATCAGGCTCACGGCTTCATGGGCTAACCTTTATCCCATCCGTCTTAGGAAAATTGATACTCTCATTTTTATTTAATGTGGTCTATTCCTAAAGGGTCGGGATCGCTTAACAAAAGGTTTTGAGGAAAACGACAAAATTATACCATTCTAGAACCAGGTGAGGAAGACGATACCGGTTCCAGAAGGTACCTTCTCCTCCCAATCAAGTCGATCCATATAAAAAAAGTTTCCACAAGATGAATGAAAATAAGATCCACTATGAGGGGAAAAAGAAACAGAAGCACTAACTGATTTTTTTTCCTAAAACTTCTCATCAATCTATCTTTTCCTATATTCACGTTTGGCTTGTCTCTTGTTACGGCCAAAATAATTAATTGTCACATTGTCAAAAATATAAGCCTTGAGATGTATGAGATCTTACGGATGGAAATTTCTGTCAAAAGGTTTTAACCAAACCTTATGTCAAGGGATCCTGACCCTTATTGTAACTACTGGAAATCCAGTAGTACACCCAAATGATAGAATATGCAAAATCTAAGACATGATTACGAGAACAAGATCAAATCCTTCCTTTTTGATTGCACACGAAATAGAAATTCTTTATAAATAAGTTAAGTCGATGATGATACAAGAATGAAAACTCACAAGAACCCTAACTTACTTTCTTTCAACATGACCTCTCCAAATACAAAATATCCAACCCCCATTACAATGAACCAAGGTCTTTATTTATAGGCAAAACTAAATAGTGGAGTACAACTCATTTTGCTTCGCCGGAAATCACACAATTCACATGATTCTGTTTTATACTTCGCCCAAGCTATTTTTCAGTAAAGTTATTCCATTCTTTTCGCCGATAACTTCGGTAACTTGTCGGTACAACTGTCCCATTTATTGCGCAACAATTCATCTTCGTCTGAGACTACTTCATCTTGTTGCTTCTTCGTGAACTGCTTTCTCGTTTGATAATTTTTATCTCACCTGTTGGTTATCCATACATATTTCGTAGATCTAATACTCAGGATGGATTTATACTTCGCAGATTTAATATTCGTAAAAGTAACTCTGACACTCGATTTGACTTATCACTGACATTCACTCTCGGGTTCCACAAAGGATCTTTTGCTCAAGATTTACTTCGTCTATTTCGTGCAACCTCCTTCGACCACGTGGCGAGTAAGTTTTATGTACCCACACTTATAAAAAAGTGAATGTATCACTTTTTTTAGGGACGAAGTTGGTATTATATTTATTTTCATATTGACTTGACAATATTTGAAGATCGATCCTTGTAAATTGGTCAGGAATGTTTCTTATGCTGTTTAAGGTTCGATGTGTTTGCTTATTCTTTGATTATGATATTTCATTTTAACAAACAATAAAAGATTTGATCCAAAGAAAAAAAAGTTGTCTAAGGGCATGTATAAACTGAGAACATAATCGTTTACGTTATCTTCCATCGTAATTATAATCTCATAACCATTTTCTTTCAATCTTCAGATTACTTAATGTTGTTATTGGTAGTTTGTTATTTCTATTCCCAGCTGATTGATCAAAACGAAAAGAAACAACAAAAACGAAAAAGAGAAAAAAAAATTTATTCACAAATTACTCTTGGTTAGTACCTTTTAATTGTATTTTGATCATTGATCTCGATATTTTTGAAGTCCATGTAATCTCTGTTTTATCATGCATAAAATTTTATGGAATTTTAAGAAAAGAAAAAAAAAAGGAGTTCCATTATACTGTCAAAATAAGCTTTCCGATCAGGGGCGGACCTATAAGAAAGCTACGTGCCCATTTCATATGTTTCATTTTTTGGGTTTTGCTATTACTCTCATCCCAGGTCAAAATAAAATAGTTCCAACTCTTGGGTCCGTGTATTTTTTTCAATTGGAATAAATCGTGAAAGAACAAATCAACTCAGATAAAACTCATTTCCGAATAGTATTAAGCAGATTAGGTTGACCACTTAAAACTACTCATTCACTTGACGTCTTCATCATGTTCAACCTTTGAATACATTCGTTCCATATTTTTTTTTACATAAAATTGATTAAAAAGATCAAAATCAATAATTTTTGGGTGAAAAAGACATATAAAATTTGATATTGTTTAAATGGACGAGAATGTAAAAATAGTCAGGATATAATCTGTTTCATCCTACCCATTTTCAAATACTTTTTTTTATTTTTAATTTACATCAGGATGCATCTAGTTTCATCCTCGCTCTTTTTTAAGTTCAAACCAGGATGAATCCAGTTTCATTCTTGCTATTTTTTGGTGTCCATTTCACTCATATTAATTTTTACTCGTCCATTAGAACCATATTTTAAAAATATTTGGCCAAATGACCCATTTTCCGTTTCTTTTACACAAAATTGGTTGAAAAGACCAAAATCAACAATTCCTGGGCGAAAAGGACATTTAGATTTTGGTACTATTTAAATGGACAAAAATGTAAAGTAGCAAGGATGTAAACAATTTCATCCTACCCATTTTCAAATATATTTTTTTATTTTTAATTTACATTAGGATGCATTCAGTTTCATCATTGTTATTTTTTAAGTTTAAGTCAGGATGAATCATCCTTGCTACTTTTTTGTTGTCCATTTTACCCATACTAATTTTTATTCGTTCATTTGAACCATGTTTTAAAAATATTTGGACAAATGACCCATTTTTCGTTTTCTTTAACCATTTCGTAAAGCACGAAAATGACTGCAACTCATTTGTTAGACGTCTTCACGTTCTTTTGATGCCACACGCACGCAATAACACAATACATAACGTATTGAATCTGAATCTGATGTAGCTACCACCGAGAGATCATCACATTGCCAGATCATGAGACTTTGCAATTTAAAAACTCAATTATTGAATCCATCCAAATTTTTTAAAGAAAAATGTACAAAACAATCTTAGTATTAGGATCCGATTCACAAAAGCATCATGCTGTTACAAACAATTAACAAAATAATCATGCTTCCGTTAAAAAAGGAGTTAAGTGGTGACTCACAGTTAAATATGTTAATGAAATTACCTATGTGTCCTTCATATTTGTCCCTCCATACACAATTTTAACTTTTGCTTTCATTATAATTTTTTGACGGTGGTGCTATTTGTAGATGGTGGTGGTGCCGCTTACATATCGCTACACAACATTCAGGATCGTAAAACCGCATTCAGATTCGTTACACTGCATTCAGGATCGTTACACCGCATTCACCCAAAAAGTTTACCGCTTTCCCTTTGGGGTTTAACAGAGATTCTTGAGCTTCCACCACCACCACCACCACCGCTTTATCACCACCACTTCAACCAATTAGTTAACTAGAAAGGGTATTTTAAAGGAGGGTATTTTCGGAAAAGATAACACCGTTTTATTCAAAAGTGTTAAAACAGATGGAAAAAACCATTTTGTAAATGAAATATAAAAATACGATCATTTTGTAACAGAATAAAAAAAAGCATGACCATTCTGTAATTTAAACCCATAAAAGCAAAGATTCTAAAGCAACAACGATTGTACACTCGAAAAGATAAATGTTAGTGGCTCAATTATTTTCCGATGGCTCCCACCACATAGTGTACCTAGGACCCTAGTTAGTAAGTTCGCGAATGATTCGCGAATCATTCGCGAATTTTTCCGTATCACGAATTTTACCGTCTTATTCGCGTACGTTTGCAACTCCGAACCCAAGTCGCGTATTATGTGGCATTCCCGGATTATTCGCGAACCGTTCACGAATTTTACGTATCCCGAATGATACGTCCGCTTAATTCGCCATAAATTCTTTAGCTTTTACTTTTCAAAGACTCCACTTTTTGGGCTTTACTGCCTCCCGAACATACACGACCGAATATTAAAAGTGTTGTAATTTTTATGAAACAAAAACGACTGAAGAGATTTGAAGGTGAAGGTGAGAGAGATCTCAAACTCACTAACCAAGCATCTAAACCACCATACGACGTCCTCTTGGATAACTAATGTTGTATATATTATTAATATCATCATATTAAGTTTATTTTTTCTTTAAATAACTCACACATATGCATAAAAATTGGTCTATGACCTTATAAATACAAATTATTTGTTATATATAGATACCGAATTTTCAGAGCCGAACTCACATTTATAAATCGAATTATACACGTACGTATGCCGTTCCGAATTACTGACGAATCACGTCCCGTTGACCGAATTTTGGACCGAATCTGGATTTTACAAAACCGTATAATACTCGTACGTTTGTCGTTCCGTACGTTTGCCGAATCCCGAATTGCTAACTAGGCCTAGGACAAGTCCGAGATGACAAGGAACCACTATATTATGTTGGAGGATGACAGTTTTAAAGTGATAAATCATCACTGATGCGCGCATGACTACCAATAGGATACGAAATGAGTGGGTGTCAGTATCAGATTTATCCAGCTCGTATTGCACTTTGCAGCTTACTAATGCTACCATCATCCGCACCGAAGAATATTAATATAACTGGTCATCGTCGTGTGCAAATCGTTTTCTGATTTTGCTATATTATTTTTGTATTGGCTTCAAAACAGTTCTATTAAGAGATAGGAGACTTGACAACTGAGAGTGTTAGCTACAAGCCTAGAACTAACTCGATTTCTTTTCGTCTTTTGGATAAGATTGGTTTTCATGAAAATTAATACTTGCATCGGTAGAATATCAGTGATAATCAAAACAGTTAACGATTGGAAACCTGAAACAATAACACAAACTTGGTCAATTAATCCAATAACGATAATTTCTGGGTGAAAAAGATATGTAAAATTTGATACTGTTTAAATGGACGAAAATGTAAAAATTGTCAGGATGTAAACAGTTTCATCCTATCCATTTTCAAATATTTTTTCTTATTTTTAATTCACATCAGGATGCATCCAGTTTCATCCTCGTTATTTTTTAAGTTTAAGCCAAGATGCATCCAGTTTCATTCTTGCTATTTTTTTGGTATCCATTTCATCCATACTGATTTTTACTTGTCCACTAGAACCATGTTTTAAAAATATTTAGCCAAATGACCCATATTTTTCGAAACAATAATTGCGCACTAAAACATAAGCATAGTGCATCAATTATTTCCAGTGGCTCCTACGCTAGTAAGATATCAGATCAGATTTGTCCAATTGGATCTCATCCAGCTCAACTTTGCACCTTTAATAATAATATTATCATCTACATGGTCGTTTACTTTGTTCTTTTCAGAAATTATAATCTCACTCGTTAATTAATCAAAACCATCATGTATAAATCATTTTCTGATTTTGTTAAATTATTTTCATATGGGCTTATTTGTTTCCCAAATAGTTTCGCAAAGTGAAAATTACAGGGAAATCCATTCTCCCAGATCTTGTCAATGTGAAACCCACGCTTCCAAAACTAAAGGCGCGTACCCATTTTCTGGAAGAAAATTATTCTCAGACCCATAATTTATAAAATTCGGTTATCGTTCTTTTTTCTTCTTGATCATCTTCAATTCTTTTTAACTCAGATAAGGAAATCGAAGAATTTAGACAACGAAGATTTGAGGGAGAGTTTGCTACTATGATTTTGGTTGAATCAAAGAAGAAACTGAGATTGGGGTTTTTTCAATCAGATGGAAGGTTGTTGTTCAGGAAGAGGAAAGGGGATCTGTGAGATTTTGAAATCAAAGCAGATGAGAAGAAATTGCTGATTTTGAATTGCGAAAAATGGGTTGTAGTCTGTGTGTTGGTTGGAAAGGAAGAGGAATTCGAAGGTGGGTCTGTGATGTTGAGAAGATTTAAGAACTTGGGTTTTTCTTTGATTCCAAGATGGCAGCAGATGGTCTCGAAATTGTGATGTGAGTTCAACACAGGAAGATGCAGAAATTGGTTGGTCGATTCAGAAGTTTGGCAGTGGTTCCGTCGTCGTATGTGAAGGTATCAATAGAAGGTTTAAGAGATGGAAGTTATGGCCGATGGAGATAAAGAAGAAAACGAGTTGCTGCCATCGATTTGGGTGAGTAATGGAGGAGGTTAAGACAAGGAATGTGAAGCGGAGAAGAAAATGAAGATGTGTTTTTATCGAATTTGGCTTCACAACAAGGATTGATAGTGAACAGTTTCAGAAGTAGATCGGCCAGGGAAGAGAGGCAAGTTGTTGTTGTTGTTAACTTCAGTGAATAAAGTGCATTTTGATGAATGTCTGAGGTTTATGTGAATGTTTAGGACAGTGGGTTTGTCTCTAATCCACATTTTCTGGTAAGAAATTGATTCTGGTAGTTTCCAAGATGCATCCATTACACAATCCGTCACCAACTCAAAACTGCACACAAGGTGCTTGGCTAAATGCTTGAATGACCGTCCAGTTCTTGTTGCCACCTTTTAACTATAGAGTGGTGAGTCTTTGCACAGGTTTTGGAGAGGATTTAAAGTGGTGTCTGAGTCCGTTTAGAAGATTACCAGTTGAGCTGGATTCAAGAACAAGTTGCTTATGAATACATGAGTATTTGGCTCTGGTATTTGACGAGAAAACAAGGAAGAAAGGTGGGTCAGTTTGCCATATTTTCTTGACCCTGTAACAAAGGTTTGCTGCCGGTTTCAATGGGTTCATTGGTTGTTTTTCAAGGGGCAATGGAAAATAGTTGTTGTAGATGCTTTTGTTTTGTTGCTTTTTTCAGAATTGTTATGGTACTTTATAGTTTTAGTCGTTTTTGAGAGGTGTTGGTGTTGTTGGTTGCGAAGCCACATATGTATTTGGTCATATTGGTGTTGATGTTTGGTCATAATGGTCGAATAATTTGTTATGCAGCTGTGAAAATGGTTGCATAACCTGTTATGCATCTACAAAAGTTGTTGCATAACTTGTTATGCAGTCCAGAAAACGGTTGCATAACACGCTATGCAGCTACTTTTTTCTTAGTATTGAAACCAACAAAAAATAAGGTTGCATAACTTGTCATGCACCTACAATAATATCTACATAACATGTTATGCAGTCGTGAAAATAGATGCATAACCTGTTATGCATCCGAAAATATGACTGCATAATGCATTACACATCGATAAAATTGTTGCACAATCTTTTATGCATCGAGAAAATAAATGCATAATCTTATATGCATCCGTAAATATGGATGCATACATCATTATGCATCAATTTTTTTATGTACGCACTAAAATCAATCAAAACAATGCTTACATAACTTGTTATAGATGCATAACTTTGTTATGCAATCGAGAAAATGGTTGCATAATTTCGTTATGCGTCTGCAGAATGTGTTATGCATTTTTTTTGGTGGCTACATAATGGTTATGTATCAAGTTTTCGAAAATTTTACATAAATTGGTGATCCCCTCCGATTTTTTCGTGAAAAACAAAAATTTGATATTCTTGTTTGTGCTCGTTGCGTAGCTCTCTTAAAAGATTTCCAACGATATAAAATTTGTAAAATTCCAACGCGCGGATTTTTAGATATGTAATGTCCAAGTTGTGTTGCCAATTATACCCTTGAAAAATTAGGGTGCATAACGAGTTATCCCTGAAAAAAATAGCATGCATAACCCGTCATGCGGATGCATAATCCGCCATGCAGACATATTTAATAATTTCATATAATTATGGGTGTCACAAAAATAATTATGAGTGTCACTATACCCAAAATTAATTGTGGTCCTGACAATGAAAATCTTTTTTTTTTGATCTCCCCTAATTTTCCCTTTCGCAAAACCAAAAGGCTAAACCCCGCAAAATCTGCGGAGGCTCACATTTTTGTGGGACCCACCTCCGTTTCTCCTGCAAATCTATCCGTAAGTGTTGGTAAATTTTGCGGGATATCCATTCAGAAAGACCAGACCTAATTAACGCACCTTTTAAACCTACAGAGAGCAGATCGAGTCTCAGCTAGAGCTGGAGTTCCATGATTTCGTAAAACCCTCTCATGTTATATATATTTCCCTTTATTTCTTCTGGATACGAACTTTTTATGAAAATTCTAGTAAGAAATACGTTACCCATTTGCAGTGTTTCTTTGTTTTGTTGCTAAAACAATGCTACAGTCACAACCACTTGCAAGTGACTTTGATTCCTGGTAAGCAAATTCTGGACGGTGTGTTGGTTGCTGGTGATTTGCATATCTTACTAAGTATCTGGGCTTGCGGCATATATTTTCGAGATACTTGCGGACAAAGGCATCCCCAAGTTGCACAATAAAGGTCTACATGTTTATACATACGAGTTGTACAATTTTGACTGGGAGTTCCACAGTTTTCAGTATTGACTAAACAATCCAAATTCCAGAAGAAGAAAATTGGGAAGAAAGTTGGTTGGGAGATGCATCTTGCAGGATAGAGTTTTCATTTGATACATGAGTTTTGCTATAAATGTCTGATATTTGCAACAAATGACACCCCAACTTTTTCCTCTGTCAGTCTACAAAAAAAGAAGCTGAATCAGAGGAGAAGAGCATAGCAGCAAAGATGTCAAGCATCCCAGAAGTGCTCTACCATGATATCCTTTTAAAGGTACCAGTCAAATCTCTATTAGTTTGTAAGTGTGTTTGCAAGAGTTGGCTTGCCATAATCTCCAACCCCGATTTCGTTAAATCGCACCTTGATCTTGCTATTCAAAGAAACAACCCCAATTTCTTGGTCATGAATTATAATGTATTCCGTACTATAAATTATGATTCATTAACATCGTCAACGACTGAGACCGGAGATGATCCATTAAACTTAACAGATAAGGTTGTTCGATTATGGGGTTCATGCAATGGCTTGGTTTTCCTGCAATACTATTTTGGTACTACTGGTTCTTGGGATAATTATTGTCTTTTGAATCTTGCAACCAGAGAATACAAGATGATAGTCGTACCCCAAGACCCAGATGAGCTGTGCATATGTGGTTTAGGTTATGATTGCAACACTAACGATTACAAGTTGATAGTTAGTGATGGATGTTACGATAAAATTTCGGTAATTAAAGTATATTCATTAGCATCAGATTCATGGAAAAGCATCCCAATAACTATACCTTACACTTTTCCTTATAGAAGCTATATTCTAGAACAAGGGGTGCTTTTTAATGGCTACCTTCACTGGTTAGCTCTAAACCAAAGCATTTCCAAAGTTATAGTTTCTTTTGATATGAGCAATGAAAGCTTCAAAGAAGTGCAGCTACCTGACGAATCTTGGAAATACGGTTGCCAGGCTATTTTTCTTGAGAGTTTGGGAGTGTCAGAAGGGCGTCTTTGTGTAGTTAAAAAAGATTACTTTGGTCCTGACGCTCGTCTTGAATTCTGGGAGATGCTGGATTATGGAGTTGAAGAATCTTGGACTAGGCGTTATATAATTATTCATGAGAGTATTCTGATGGACAATAATTTTCGCATGATGTGGTCTTTTGAGAATGGTAAGTTTCTATTCTTGAGTACTGGTACTCTAGCTTTGTATGATCCAGAAGATGGAAGTGTAAGAGGACTAAATAATAAGCATGATATTTACTTCATGGACGGAGCGAGTTATTTTGAAAGCATGGTTTCACTCAAGTCTGGTACTTATTTTGGGGGAGATGGTCGAATAGAGGAATTAAGAGAACCTTGAGGAATTATAAGCTTTAGAAGGAAGAAAAATGGGTGAAATCGAGTATGTTATTGGTCCTTGTTATTGGTGTATTTCTCCGGTTTATGTCTTCAGTATTTAGTGAATTATCAGTACCAAATTATAGTACTATGTTACATTTCGGTTCTCATGCGATATTTTTTTTCAGACCCTTAATATGTGTCTTGGATTCCTTAAACGGAGGGAATAGTATTAGTTTTCTGCAACTAGCGTAAATTTATTTGTTTTGTGCGATTGCAGAGCTTATGAGCAGAAACGTTTCATTATAAGTTTATAATAACTATGTGAGGAAGATCTATAATATGTCAGTTGTTGGGATAATTGGATCGCTCTGATACCAATTGTTGGGGCTCAGAGCCATCTACGTGCTAATCTTGCGGAAACATATTAGCTAACAAGAAACACTTGATCTCTCGGATTGCTCCATGAACCTTCCCACGATCTAGGATAAGAACAAGAGAAACAGAACCACATAGATGCAAGCCATAAACAAAGAAACAAGAAGTAAAGTACTCACGGATTTAACGTGGTTCAACAATATACAATGTGTGAATATTGTCTACATCCACCAAACGGCTACGACCTCTTTATTCATTATAGAATCACCACTGAGAATTACACAACTGATTGACTATATCAATCCATCGACTCACCACAACGTGACCGAACACAAGAACTCTCACAAGCACCCTATAAGATCCAAAGTAGTGTCTTCACCCATGCGAGATAACGTTTACCACATTATCTACCACAACGAGATGATCTTCTCTGCACACCCTGATATAATTATTATGGACGCCTTCAGCTCAACATCAATAATCTAATCCAGCACCACCAAGATGATCATCTTCTCAACAAGATGTCTTACCAAAATCTCCATATGAATACTCCATAACGACATATCTTCCAACATCGATAAGTATCCCATAAGCACCATAATGATGTACTCCTTCCACCATTAGGTCTCTCACATAACCACCTCAATAGGTGGGATGAATCCCTCACATCTCTACGAGATTTACATTGAGGATTCCATGACTAAAACACTTAGCCTAGACCTCCTTATATAGGAGTCATAAACTTGGTTCCCAAGTCTAGGCCTCCTTGGTTTAGGAAACCATCTCCAACTAGGAAACCATGGTCAATTTAGGTATCCTATCTTAATATGGTAATTAACTCAAACTAAGAATTTAACCTAAACTAGGAAACCATCGTTTCCCTACAATTCTCCACCTCGGATCATGAATTCATGCATGAGACGATCAACTTGTTATCCCTCCATCTTCTGAACATCGATTGCACCATTACTGGTTGCCTACATATCCTCAATAGGAATCAAACCGAAAATGTAGTTCACCCAAATTGTTCCGTAGAACCTCCACTAGAAGAGAGCAAACCAAACTTGAACGTCACCAACTTAGACTTAACAATCCAAACTACTGGCGATTGTACAAATATCCACCACGGTGAAAAATCTGACCATCTCAACAAATCAACATCATATGATCATCCGTTATGCAACATCTTGAGAAAATACACCTTACTCTTTTATGTTCTCCACATTGATTGGCATCATTCTAGGTGTATTGCATGCCAACTCAATCAGGCCATATACCATTGTTATCCATATGCTTACATCGAACTTAGTTACGGTCATTATGCGCCCTTGAGCCTTCGCCACCTCCGAACTTGCTCCATACAACGAACACAGCTCCGTATTGGCTTTCCTTGCTCCACCTGAGTCAATGTTCCGCTCTTCTAAGCCACTAACTCCAAGTTACGCACAACATCTATTAGGGTTGACATCTATAACTACTCGATAAGAAAATGAAACTACCACAGTAGCCTCCATGCGCCTGTCTAAGTATTACCTTAGCAGAACCATAGTCTTCATTTTCGTCTCTAAACTCCAGCCGAGTCAATTGCTTACTTAAGCAACTGATCACATACTTGCTCTTTTCCATGAGCATTTCCTCCAAAGCGAGTTAACGAGAAACCTTGCGTTAGTTTTTCATAAACCAACCTTCGTGTTAGCTTCCAAGAAACTAATCATCTTGTATGTACCAAAGCATATTGAGCATGACTCTAACTGCGCACCAAATACAACCAATTCATGGATCATTGCCACTGCGTGCCAATCTCGAGTTCATCTGTATGAATCTTGTTTTACGAGGCTATCTTCGATTGGATCATGATTCTACGACCATATTTCCCCAATTGAGTTTTACTCATTCAAAAAGCTCATCATATCTTCAACTAATGCATACATACCATACTAAATATGTCCAGCTTCACAGAGTCTTTGACAGCTGACACACCAATCATCTTCATCACTTCAGCAACCTCAACAGGCTTTGACAACAATGTCCTTTTACGGACTTTAACATAATTTTCAAGATAGTCTTTTATCAATTTCATAGCAAGCATGTAGTTTCGACCTCGCGATAGTCAAACCACAACACAATCGGACTCGAGTATAACTGTGACCATCGTCGAAGAGTTCACTGCTACCCTCGTAACAATGCATAATGTCACATTCTCTCTTGTACATATCCCTTTTCCAATCTTTCTCCAAAACGTACACCAACGTTCGAAATCTGATAACCCGTTCTTCACACAAAGACCCAATCACGCCCAGCCATAATCTTAAACCTCGGGTAACTTCCTCAAGCTCCAAGCAATTCAAGACGCTGTTTTGTTTATCTTCTCAAACAATATAGAGAAAATAACTTGACGGAAACTATATCGTTGTTGAACCAAATTTCTCAAAAGAAATCTTTACCTTCATCTCTACAGGCTCTATCACTTTTGGAATTAATTTCAATACCTGTAGCAGACGAGAAAACCCCCAAGTATTATCATTGATATAATGTAGCTCTCTCCAACAGAAAGTCTCACACCGATCATCAGGAAATCAAATAGCCAATGGATAATAAAGGTTGACGGAAAAACACGCCGAAATTGTAGCCCTTTCAAATTCATGCACCGTGTTTTCTCTTAAGTAATATGTGCTAGCTCGTAGCCATACCACCATACACATTGTAGTATTGTATCTTTATTCTTTAAAATCTTGAAGTGTCCAAGCGATACCTTTTTAATTCCTCACAACGGGTCTTCACCGAAGTAGGAACGTATCCGCAACACAAATAGACCAACCTATTTCTCACAACGGTCTTGCACTTCAACTAGCCCCGATCGACTTCAAATGGTATAAACCAAACATAAATCTTCGACTGAACGTCATCGACAAGAATCAAAAGATCACAAACTATCTAGCTTCTCCATCGGAAACAGTACGAGAGAAACTCCAGAAAACATTGTTCTACCCGACACAATGCCATACTCAACATAAACAAACAAACCCTACAAATTGTGTCCACAAACTGAATCTTATATAATAATAAGAAACCATAGCTCCACCACAACCAATATCACATCGCATCCAACGGTCCATGTCTTGCAACTTATTTGTATCCACATGCTTCAAATACTAAGACTGAAAATCAAACTCTTCACTTCTGGAACATATCAAACCCTGGGCAACAATCAATACATCCAAAACGAAACCTACTAAGATATTTCCCAAATCCTTATTGTAACAAACAACTAAGGCAAAACGAGTATGAATTCATCTTCACATTCTTCAACTTAAAGTTAAAGAAAATCACCAACATGATCGTGATGACGATTGATAACCAAATTATTGTTTCCCTTAATATGGAACCATAATGAGACTTTGACATGCTTATATTTCATTTTTACTTTCACCAACATACAAACCAATATTTTTATCTCAACTACGATACTCTTGCTTTCTTGTGTCTTGCCAAGCAAACACCGATTAATTGAAGAAAAAAATCTACGTAGGTCTTTCAAACAGTTCACAAGAATATAGTACGAAGTATAGACAATAAATAAACTTACTTGGAGCCATGCATAGGTTTATGCTCCAATAAGTATAAATGTCAAATCTCCAATGTAGAGCACCATAAACATCAAGACCATACATCTTGACCACATCGAATGCAGATCACCTGATATAATCCTATTCCTTCAAAAGTACGCTTTACTTTGCTTTGTTCTCAAAACTGATGAAATCAAATCCTACACATACTTGAAAACATCAAACTCTGCATCTTCGGAAGTTGTAACATCAAATCCTCACATACTTGATGAAACCAAATCCTTCGTTTTAAAATTTTATGCCGATCCAGAAAACCCAAAAATTCTCTCTTCAAACCTTCTATCCAGCCTAAAGCTTTGATACCAATTGTTGGGACAATTGGATCTCTCTGATACCAATTGTTTGGGTTCAGATCCATCTACGTGCTAATCTTGCAGAAACATATTAGCTAACAAGAAACACTTGATCTCTCAGATTGCTCCATGAACCTTACTACGATCTAGGATAAGAAGAAGAGAAAGAGAACCACATAGATGCAAGCCATAAACAAAGAAATAAGAAGTAAAGTACTCACGAATTTAACGTGGTTCAACAATATACACAATGTGTGAATATTGTCTAAATCCACCAAACGGATACGACCTCTGTATTCATTATAGAATCACCACTGAGAATTACACAACTGACTGAGTATATCAATCCATTGACTCCCCACAACGTGACTGTACACAAGAACTCTCACAAGCACCCTATAAGATCCAAAGTAGTGTCTTCACCCATGCGTTATTTAGACACCCAAGTCATTCAATAGATATAATATCCAAATAACTTCAACTGCGGCAAGAGCTAAGGCACGATACTCAGCCTCCGTACTGGAACGAGAAACTGTAGGTTGTTTCTTGGAGGACCAAGAGATCAAATTAGGGCCAACAAAAACGCAAGTACCAGCAGTTGAACGACGATCATCAGGGTTACCAGCCCAATCAGCGTCACTGTATGCAAATATAGGATGAGAAGAACTCCCAGAAACCTGAAAAGATGATGAAGGTGTAAAAAATAATCCTCGACCCAATGTGCCTTTGAGATAGCGAAGAATTATCTTGACTTCCAGAAAATGAATGTCAGTAGGAGCATGCATAAATTGAAAAACTTGGTTAACAACATAAGTAATGTCCGGCCTAGTCATTGTCAAATATTGCAATGAACCCTCCAAACTGTGATATAAAGTAGCATCATGAAATAAAGTACCCTCATGAGCTGACATCTTAGAACCAGCAACAATAGGAGTAGAAACAGGTTTCGCAGTTAATAAATCAATACGCTGAAGAATATCAAGAGTGTAACGCGTTTGAGATAAATGAAGGCCTGAAGAAGACCTGTGTGCCTCAATTCCAAGAAAAAAATTCAAATCACCCAAATCTGTCATAGAGAACTGTTGTTTGAGAGCTGCTAACAAATGAGAGAAATATCCATAGTCATACCCGGTGATAATAATATCGTCTACATACAGTAGAAGATCTTCGAACAAACAAAGAAGCATCAGATTTAGAAGCAACAAAACCCAATTCTGATAGATAATTTGTAAACCGCTGAAACCAAGCCCTGGGAGCTTGTTTTAGCCCATATATGGCTTTATTAAGCTTACAAACATGGTGTGGATATCTCTTGTCAACAAACCTTGGAGGTTGAGACATATAAACCTCTTGATCCAGAAAACCATGCAAAAAGGCATTTTTAACGTCTAACTGTCGAATAGGCCAAGAGCAAGAAACAACAATGTTCAAAACCAAACGAATAGTAACGGGTTTGTTAACCGGATTGAAGGTTTCTTCATAATCAATACCAAATTCATGAGTATACCCCTTTGCAACCAACCGAGACTTGCGACGATCAATGGTACCATCTGATTTACGCTTAACCTGATATACCCATTTGCAGCCTATAACGTTCGTATGAGGTTGACGAGGAACATACGACCATGTATCATTGATCTGGAGAGCATGGTGTTCATATTTCATAGAATCTCGCTATGCTGGGATTTTACATGCTTCATTGTAAGACCTAGGTTCAACAAAAGAATCTTTCATCTCAGAAAGAAAGCAAGAAGCAACAAGATGCTTCGTAACAGAAAAAAGATTCATCTTAACAAGAGGTTTACGAATACCATCACGTAAACGAGTAGTCACTTAATGAAGTGTAGGAGCCTTTTTAGGAGGAGAAGAAGTGGAAGCAACAGACTCAGTGTCTGGAGAAGATACCGGAGATGAAGATGCAGAAGAGGTAATCGCTGGAGATTGAGGTGGCGAAAAAGAGTCACTGCTAGAGGACGATGAAGTAGTGGAGAAGGTCGAAACAGAACCCGATGGAGCTGGTGCAACAGGACCATAAGATGAAGGTAAAACTATTTGTGTGACTAATGGCAAAACAAACCAAGTGGGCAAAAGTGAATTAGTTTCAGGAGGAGTAGTTGGATTGGTAATAGAAAAAGGAAAAGAGGATTCATCAAAAAGAACATGTCTAGAGATATAGACACATTTACTACTCAAATAAAAACACTTATAACCCTTGTGTTGGTTAGAGTAACCAATGAAGACACGCGGTTTTGTTTTGTACTCCATTTTGCTTTTGTTGTATGGAACCAGATGGGGGTAACATAGACAACCAAAAACACGCAGAAAATTGTAGTCAGGCTGCTGATTATACATCTTTA
Organism: Papaver somniferum; assembly: GCF_003573695.1. Lineage (NCBI taxonomy): Eukaryota > Viridiplantae > Streptophyta > Magnoliopsida > Ranunculales > Papaveraceae > Papaver > Papaver somniferum. Next base: position 153,391,326 of record NC_039359.1, on the reverse strand, counting down.
AAAACGGTGAATAACCACCTAGAATAGGAGTAGGCATACGATTAATGATGTAAACAGCTGTTGCAAAAGCCTCTGGCCAATAAGACTTAAGCATATGGCTATGATGAAGAAGAGTCAGGCCTGTTTCAACAATGTGACGGATCTTGCGCTCAGACACACCATTTTGTTGTGGAGTGTGAGGGAAAGAAAATTGATGTAAAACACCATGAGGAGGAAAAAATCACGTAAAGAATGAGAGATATATTCTCCACCTCCATCACTCTGGAATATTTTCAAAGATGTTGAAAACCTATTTTCATCTTGTGCCTTAAAGATTTTGACACAGTTAAAAACTTCCGTTTTATTATGCAAAAAAATATATCCATGTAAATCTGGAAAAACCATCCACAATGAGAAGAAAATATCGAAAACCAGAATTAGAGATAACTGGAGAAGGACCCCATAAATCACTATGAACTTTAAAAAGTATATCATCACTTACTGAATCTGATAAAGAAAATGGAAGTCTATGATGCTTAGCACAAGCACAACTATTACATAATGTGTGTCGTATTATTGAAGGAATAGAAACTAATTTCTGAGAAGCTAAGCTGGAAAGACTTCGATTGTGTAGATGGCCAATGTTAGAGCACTGCTCGGTCAAACTCGCATGCGTTGCTATCTCAAGCATGTTTGTCAATGTTAGTGATCAAAACTATAAGTCTTGATTTCTAGTCTCTTATAGCTAAGTATCGGACTAGGATAGTAAGTGTAGTTGAGCTCAAGGACTTCATGGCGATTCATCATACAAGTAGAAGATCTACTCAAGGAACCGGTGGAACTTCTCGACAAAAAGGTATGTGGAGACTTGAACTTATCTGTCACTCAAAAGTATATCTATTCTATCTCCTACTCTTTGAGACAAAAGTCGTATGCTATATATATTGACTAGATCATACACATTTGGTATTTCGAGCCGAGTATACCTCGTCTATCTATATCTCGAAATATGTGTTGGCAAGCTTTTCGCTTCGACCAAGTTTATCTTTACCTAGTGACGAAAGTCATGAATGTTTCAATCATTTTGAAAATTGCTTTGGCGAGAAATAGTGTAACAACTATATAACGTCCTCTAAGAATGTTTCAATGATTGGAATAAGAGTTTAGATTACATAACCAATGGATTCCTTGAATCGAAGTTTTCGAACTTTGTTGATCAAGAGAACCGGAAGTATGGCAAGTGCCAAGTCCGCGAACAGCCGAAGTTCTCAAACCCGAGAATTTCTTCTGGAGTTGACAAACTACTTGCGTGATCCAAGTTCGCAAACCCATTACGTGAACCCAGTCTGTAAACCGGCGTAGTTCTCGAACCCGAGAATTTCTGCTGGAGTTTGTAAACTCTATCCGGTGTCTTAAGTCCGCGAACCTAGTCTGCGAACTTGAGAAGGTTATATATCTAAAGATGATTTCTGAACTTAATCTTAAAATACTACGGAATGCATTTGCAAATCGTGGCTATTAAAGTTCATGAACCGATTCGAGTGAATCAAATCATCTTTGCTTCAATTGTGCCTTGTGTAGTTACATAAGATTTCCTTGCAATTGAACAACTCTCTTAACTAGTTCATTTGAGTCAATTGAACTAGTTATGCTGAAGAAGAACATGGTTGGTATGGAACGCTCATATGGTTAACCTCTTTGGGTAGACTATTGTTGAAACAACAATGTACACGTTTGGGTGCGGTTAACAAACCTAGAAGCGTACAGTCATTTGTGTATGACAAGCTAAGTTTTCGATCTAACGGTTGAGAAATATTAGCTTGAATCTAAATAAGGTTTTCATCTAACGGTGAATATTGATTGCTTTGTAACTAAGGAAAAACCCTGATTTGAAAGGCTATATAAAGGAGACATCTAGTATTGTGCAAAACTTATCCCCACACCTTATGTGTGTTACTAGTTTGCGTTCTAGAGTCGATTCTCCTTTAACCTTTGGTTTTCTTATTCTAAAACCAGGTTAACGACTTAAAGACTTCATTAGGATTGTGAAGCTAGACTGATACTACTTTTATCGTAGTTGTGTGATCTGATCTTGCATCTTCTATCGTAACAATACAATCATATTGATTGGTTTGAGATCGTGAGAGTTCTCCGATAGGCAAGATATAAAAAGTAATCACAAACACCTTCGTCTCATCGTTTGTGATTCCACAACATCTTGTTTCGTTACCATACGATTAAAATTGTTGTGAGGTGATTGATTAATCTAGGTTGTTCTTCGGGAATATAAGACCGGATTATCAATTGGTTCATTTTCACCTTGATTATTATCAAAAGACGGAACACAAACTTTTAGGGTTTTTCTGCGGGAGACAGATTGATCCTTTGATAGACTTGTCTGTGTGAGACAGATTTGTTTATTGTTAAAGCCTGCGATTTCGGGTCGTAGCAACTCTTAGTTGTGGGTGAGATCATCTAAGGGAATCAAGTGCGCAGTATCCTGCTGGGATCAGAGGCTAGGGAGTACAACTGTACCTTGGATCAGTGGGAGACTGATTGGGGTTCAACTATAGTCCAGTCCGAAGTTAGCTTGGAGTAGGCTAGTGTCTGTAGCGGCTTAATACATTGTGTATTCAATATGGACTAGGTCCTGGGGTTTTTCCACATTTGCGGTTTCCTCGTTAACAAAATTCTGGTGTCTGTGTTATTTCTATTTCCGCATTATATTTGTTTATATAATTGAAATAATACAGGTTGTGCGTTTGAATCAATCAATTGGAAATCCTACATTTGATTGTTGATTGATATTGATTGATCCTTGGACACTGGTCTTTGGTACCGTCCAAGTTATTCCTTATGTTTGATTATAGACTCGCTGATTTCTATTATCTTGAGTGAATCAAAACAAGAGAGAGATATTAACACCTTAAGATACTTTTACCTAGATTGAGTCTGACTGTCTAGTTGATTCTCTAGAAAGTGTTTCGGATTTAGTCCATACAGATTTCTAAGCGAAATATTGGGTGGTGTTGTTATACCCCCTCTTTTTCAATTGGTATCAGAGCAGGCAAACACGTTCAAGACCTTACAAGTCTGTGTTTGTAGCGATCTGACTCTATGGACAGCTGTGTTATCTCAGTAAACGTACAACCAGTCTTTGATGGCTCAAACTAATCAGGGTGGAAAGTTGTTGTAACGACCCTCAAGCTCATCAACGCTATTAGACCAGTCAAGAGACGATTTAGTCGCTAATGACTCAATTAGTTAACATAGATTTTAATTAATAGAAATTAATCTAACAATAATATAGATGCGAAACTAGTATCATTGATTAGATCTCGAAAATTTTTGCGCAATGGACTACTCGAACATGTCAATCGGATACCGGACGAAGAAGATATCATCAGATTAGAGTGAGGGGAAAAATAATAATTTTTCTTAGACCGACCTGGATGCCCTTATCCAAATCGTGGGTGCTTAAGTATTTTCGTTGGCCTTATCTGCACCCAAACGTGTCAAGAGAAACTCATTTTCTCTTTTATTTTTCTCTTTCTTTCTTATTCTTCCCTGTTTCTCTTTTCCCCTCTCTGTTGATCTCAATCTCGGAGATTTGAGGCCTTTTGCGTGGGAGTTTCATGGGAAGCGTGTTAGCTTGATTGATTGGAGACGAAGGTGATGGTGCTGTGGTTGTTTGAGCATGGGAAGATGATGATGATAGGGTTGTTGTTGTTAATCAAAGTTAGGGTTTTAAATTTGAGATGAAGAAATCAAGAGAAGATGATAAACTAGTTGAGAACCTTGATGATTGGTAGCGGTGATGTTAATGAGGGTTGATGTTTCATAATTTACAGAAAAAGGTAAATCGGAGATTGAATTTAGGGTCTCTATTTTTGATTTCTTTTATAAAATTCAGTTTGTTTTGGTGAATTATTTCTTGGGTTTGTTGTTAATAGGGTAGAAAGAGTTCTATAAGGTTTAATTTTGGTTTCTTTGGGAAATTGAGATTCGGTTTAAGGTTTAAAGGAATTTAAAATTAGGGTTCTTGAGATTGGGGAAGCTGCAGATGAAGTAGATAGATTGAATCCAGGTTATTGAAGTTGAAGTATTGATTTAGGGTTCTAGGAATTGCAGAGAGGAATTAAATGGAGGTTTGAAGAATGTGGAAGATGAATTAAGAGTTGTATTAAGGCTATTATTGTAAATTGAATTGGTGGTTAACTGTGATGGCTGCAGATAGAGTTGTAAGTTATGTTAATTGGGGGTGCTCTAGCTGAAGCTTGATGTTGTTGGTACTGAGACATGGAGATGCAAGTGGTGGTCCTGTGCAATGAAGGGAATTGTAAGTGGTATTGGTTCAGGTTGGATTAAATATTAAAGAGATGAGCTAGGAAATGTCTGAACTGGTGCAACAAGATTGAAATGAAGCTTCATATTGAGTGTGTATTGCTATGTAGATGAATGCTGTGTTATGATGGATTGAAATGCAGCTACAGCCTATGGTTGATGGTGATATGATATGTGGTTATGTATGTGGTAGAAATGTTGAACTGAGATGAATATAGGCAAATGATACAAATGGGTTCTGAAGCTAGAACTAGTTATTTAATATTGTTGGCTTATAAGTTAGATTGTTGTTGAAGATGATACCACTAGGATTAGGTTACTATGGTTTTGAGTGAATTGAACAGGAAGTGGAAGTAATGTGGATATGTAGATAATGATGTTGTTGTTGATCAGCTGTTGGTGAACCTAAGAAGATGAAGATGTTGTTATTGTGGCAGTGAAGCTATAATTGCATGGATGCGAGTTCTGGTGATATTAGGATTGTGATGGTAACGATGTAAGATGCATAGTTGAGTTAAGTATCTGCAGTTGAGGAAGGTGTGTGAATGTTCTGTCAGAATGGTAGTTTGCAGGGAAGAGTTGGCTCAAGTGTTTTCTGTAAATTGAGTGGCAGTTCATGGAGTTGGTTAGGTGTCGTTTGAAATGAAACAAGGAAGAGAACTTTAAGCTGTATACCTTGTCAAGGAGAGTTAGAAATTCGTTTGAGTCTTGATCTGTTGTTGTGTTACATCATGTTTGTGCTTTAATGCTTATAGCCTGTGCTTTGGCTCTGGCCATCACTCTTTCAATCAGTCAGATGCTTGACTGAATCTAACCTAGCCTGACGCAGACATCTGACTGAGGTCGACACATCTGAATCAGTCTAATTGATTGAGTTGATTCTTTTGACCGTTTTGACTCAGAGACCTGACCAGTTGACCTTGACTTTATGTGGATTTTGACCTTGACGTTAGATGTTGATTGTTAACTGATCCCATTGACCGTTAGTGACTGTCAGTTGATTCAGATGAACTGGGCCTTAGATTAATGTGCCGGTTTAGTGGACTTGGACTTAGACATAGTTTTCCTATTTTGATAACTTGGACCTTTATGGTCCGAATTGATCTTTGGTTCCTTCTACAAAGTTGTGGATCTTCTTAAGTCATATTTAATGGACTATAGAATGAACCTGATTGGATTAATAAACCTTAGATATGTTAAAGGCAGCGAATGGAAGAGATGGAAAACCATAAATGGGCTTAGAACCATTAGACAGTTCACTTAGCCTATAACTAGAGAATTGTATGAGATTATGATATGAGCCTTGTATGAGCCTTTTTGCTAATTCTTAGAGTGCTTATGTGATTAACAGTTGGTCTTTATTAACAACGATCGATTCAAAGGATGAACCAGTGGATTGAGAATCTTGAGGTAGGCGAGGCTTGTCTTCAGAACAGGTGGGAACTCTTGTAACTCTCTTGTAATCATTAATTATTTTAAACGGCGAGCATGATGTGTCTTATTATTTTTGAGCATGTTTGAATGTAACTATATGTTCTTATGCAATACATGTTTGAGTGCAATTGGATGAGTATGTTGCATATATGCATTGGTTAGTTTCCTCGCTAGGATTGTCTGTGTTCACCACGGATTCTCGCTTAGCGTTTATAGGTGAGGAAGGCCACGCACTAGTACATAGGTGAAGATCGGTACCCAATATTACTATAGGTCAAAGCAACCTATAGATTACATAGACCCTAGAGGTTGTCTGGTGGCAGTTGTGGGTTGATATTAATATTTTATACCTATTTTACTATAGGGGGAATGACTCTCTGCCTTGAGGGTACCTGCGGGACACATCAGCGTATTACTGGGTAGCGGAGAATAATATGCCCCCAACTATTGAATATATGTGGGGAGATTAGTCGTTTGCATATCATGCTTGATTGTTCAGTCTTAGTAGTTCGACTGGGTTACTATGATCTCGACTCAGGAAGAAATTCTAGGTTTCTGGTAGGATGTGACCTATTAGGAACCCGCTGTGCGGGGTCGAGTCATAGTAATCAAACCTTCTTATATATTCTACACTTAGATGGTGGCATCATAATTTATGAGGAGTGCGCATTCCACGAAAATATCATATGGTACCTGGATTCATGCTATCATTTGAGACTGGAGTTATTCTAGCATCTTCTCCTTCATTAAGTGAGACGAGGTTGGGATGACATATGTTTAGGTTGCTTTATTTCATCTCCGTAGATCCGTCCGGTGATGGATCTTTTATAGATATTGTAAATGGACACAATATCTGGGGAGGTGAGTTGGAGTAATCTTCTGCTTTGTGTTTTGTGTAAGTGATGTACAAATATTTTCTCTAGTAAAACTGTGAAGTATATATGTTAGTGATTACTTGAATGTTATAAAGGTATCCACTGAGCCCCCTTTTGGGATGATGTGCTCACTCGTTCCCACTTCAGTTTTTCAGTTATCAGAAGAGTTGGTGCTCGTGAAGATGTTCGTTTTCTTAACTTAAAGATTTAGCGTTGATGCCACTCATATGAATCACTTTAGGTCTGTACACTCTGTTGTAACTCACAAATACATTATTTTATTGATAAAACTTGAGAGATTCTTCATTTACATTTGCTCAAGTAATGGGTTTAGTTTTGGGTTAAGTTTTGTATCTGATTTCCAAATTGGAATTTAATTATAGGATTTAGAGCCTTAATGCCTCATTATATTATTTGATCTCTTAGATTAATAAGTAGCTTAATTTTGGGGTGCTACAACCTTGGTATCAGAGCTCACCATTAGATCTTACATCGGCGATAATAGATAATAGCCAGTGTTAGATAGATTATTAGATTGGTTTGTAGCTGGGATGGGTTTGTGAGATAAATCTTAATTCGCTAAAAACAATTAATAACTAAAAGATGAATTGAATTGATTGATTTTATTTGTATAACATGGTGAATTGCTTGTTCTTTGTTTTATGTGCGTATGTTATGTTTATAATATGAAGTAAAAAAATTGTAGGCTGAAACCAGTTATGTTATCGCTAGAAATTTTATGAGAAAATTAAATATTATTTAGTCTCAATTGAATGACACTTAGCAATTCTCAGTGCTGAATAGTGAGGCTTGCAATACGGATGTGTTCGTGTGATACTTGTTACCTTGGTAGGCATTGTCAGGCGTCGTGAACCTAGACAAGGGAACTATATTCTTGTACTGCCAGACATAAAAGGAAAACTTGTTTCTATTAGTTAATCGATATATCCACATTTTACTTAGAAACTAATAGAGTACCTTTTCTCTTAATTAGAACCATTATCCTATTAAAGTAGAAATAAAGTTAGGTTGTGAGAATAGTTAAGATAATTGTTCGACCACTAATGTCAATAATAATAAATCATAATAAGATCACTAATAATTATAATAAAAGTAATATTAACACTTATCAAATAGTATTGTATTGAATTTTATCTAATTAAAATCTTATTAGTAAATATATAACGATAAAAGTAATAATTAGCATCAAGTAGTTACGCAAAATTATTAGTAATTATTTTCGGTCAGATTTTGTAAATTTAATAAAATTAGAAATACATTTTTGAGCATTGAAACCAGATAGATAATATAGGACTTATTAGACTAGACCTAAGAACGTGCGGATATATTGCATAAAATAAAAGGACTAAATTTCTTAGTAATCTTATATCCAAATTACTGTTAGTCCAACATATGATTTACTAAATCACAAAAATACACACATGAAGAAATAATAATAATATTTTAATGGATAGTATAATAATAGGCTTGAAAGAAAATAAATTCATATATTAATAGGATACTCCATTAATAGAAAAAAACTAAAGATTATTAGGATACCTTAAAATTTTATACAGTCTCAAATTGAAAAATATTAAGTTATCAACACTAATATTTAACAAGATATATAGTATACAGACTTAATCTGAATAAATAAAATCAATTATAATAATGTTTACGTGAATGTAATCTCATATTTTGAAAATAAAAACTTAATGTACCAACTGGACTATCAACAAACCAATAATGTTAATATAAAGTTAGGGAGAATAGTAACACTGCAGATATAATATTATAATAATTCTATTTTTAACAGATTTAAATAAATACTATTTAGAAAATTAAATATTATATATCAGTAAATTAAAATATTAGATAAACGGATTTACGTGAAATAAAATTTGGATTAGTTATATAGATAAATATATAACAAATATTAATTATTAAAATTAACTTGAATATGTGGAAGTAGAAACATATATATATATATATTAGTAATATGTGTTTAATGAAAAAGTATTGGCATATATAAAATGATTAAATAAATAGATAAATTTGTATAACTTAAAATGATTCAATTTTGATAAAATGATGATCTAAAATTAACCAAAATTTTAAATAATAAAAATGTAAGATTTAAAATTAATTGAAATGTAAGATTAGTTATATGGATAAATTTCATTAAATTAATAAATTATTAAATATTAGATTATAATTGTATCGCGGAGAACTTAGACATTCTTATCTGTTAGAATCAAATTCACCATAGTGATCATAGAGACAATCTTATTATGAAATAGAAAATTAGTCTTTTGAACTTAGAGATACAAATTATAAATTGTAGTTGTTGAAAACCGTATAGGTTTATGTTTCATTTCTTGATGTTTTGAACTCTTTAAAATGAGTTGTTTCTTATTTTCACGCGTTTGTAAGTATGAGCAGTACTTGCATTTAGTCTAGAGATAGTATTTTTCTTTAAGGTGGGGAGTTTTGAACGTTTAGAAAGATGGTTTGATTTTCGAGGACGAAAATGTATAAAGTGGGGAGAATGTAACGACCCTCAAGCTCGTCAACGCTATTAGACCAGTCAAGAGACGATTTAATTGCTAATGACTCAATTAGTTAACATAGATTTTAATTAATAGAAATTAATCTAACAATAATCTAGATGTGAAACTTGTATCATTGAATAGATTTCGAAAAGTTGTGCGCAATGGACTACTCGAACGTGTCAATCGGATACCGGACGAAGAAGATATCATCATATTAGAGTGAGGGGAAAAATAATAATTTGTCTTAGACCGACCTGGCTGCCCTTATCCAAATCGTGGGTGCTTAAGTATTTTCGTTGGCCTTATCTGCACCCAAACGTTTCAAGAGAAACTCATTTTCTCTTTTATTCTTCTCCTTCTTTCTTCTTCTTCCCTGTTTCTCTTTTCCCCTCTCTGTTGATCTCAATCTCGGAGATTTGAGGCCTTTTGCGTGAGAGTTTCATAGGAAGCGTGTTAGCTTGATTGATTGGAGATGAAGGTGATGGTGTTGTGGTTGTTTGAGCACGGGAAGATGATGATGATAGGGTTGCTGCTGTTAATCAAAGTTAGGGTTTTAAATTTGATATGAAGAAATCAAGAGAAGATGATGAACCGGTTGAGATCCTTGATGATTGGTAGCGGTGATGTTAATGAGGGTTGATGTTTCATAATTTACTGAAAAAGGTAAATCGGAGATTGAATTTAGGGTTTCTATTTTGATTGATTTCTTTTGTAAAATTCAGTTTGTTTTGGTGAATTATTTCTTTGGTTTGTTGTTAATTAGGGTAGAAAGAGTTCTATAAGGTTTAATTTTGGTTTCTTTAGGAAATTGAGATTCGGTTTAAGGTTTAAAGGAATTTAAGATTAGGGTTCTTGAGATTGGGGAAGCTGCAGATGAAGAAGATGGATTGAATCCAAGTTATTGAAGTTGAAGTATTGATTTAGGGTTCTAGGAATTGCAGAGAGGAATTAAATGGAGGTTTGAAGAATGTGGAAGATGAAATAAGAGTTGTATTAAAGCTATTATTGTAAATTGAATTGGTGGTTAACTGTGATGGCTGCAGATAGAGTTGTAAGTTATGTTAATTGTGGGTGCTCTAGCTGAAGCTTGATGTTGTTGGTACTGAGACATGGAGATGCAAGTGGTGGTCCTGTGCAATGAAGGGAATTGTAAGTGGTAGTGGTTCAGGTTGGATTAAATATTAAACAGATGAGCTAGGAAATGTCTGAACTGGTGCAACAAGATTGAAATGAAGCTTCATATTGAGTGTGTATTGGTATGTAGATGAATGCTGTGTTATGCTGGATTGAAATGCATCTACAGCCTATGGTTGATGGTGATATGATATGTGGTTATGTATGTGGTAGAAATGTTGAACTGAGATGAATATAGACAAATGACACAAATGGGTTCTGAAGATAGAACTAGTTATTTAATGTTGTTGGCTTATAAGTTAGATTGTTGTTGAAGATGATACCACTAGGATTAGGTTACCATGGATGTGAGTGAATTGAACAGGAAGTGGAAGTAATGTGGATATGAAGATAATGATGTTGTTGTTGATCAGCTGTTGGTGAACCTAAGAAGATGAAGATGTTGTTATTGTGACAGTGAAGCTATAATTGCATGGATGCGAGTTCTGGTGATATTAGGATTCTGATGGTAACGATGTAAGATGCATAGTTGAGTTAAGTATCTGCAGTTGAGGAAGGTGTGTGAATGTTCTGTCAGAATGGTAGTTTGCAGGGAAGAGTTGGCTCAAGTGTTTTCTGTAAATTGAGTGGCAGTTCATGGAGTTGGTTAGGTGTCGTTTCAAATGAAACAAGGAAGAGAACTTTAAGTTGTTTACCTTGGAAAGGAGAGTTAGAAATTCTTTTGAGTCTTGATCTTTTGTTGTGTTACATCATGTTTGTGCTTTAATGCTTATAGCCGGTGCTTTGGCTCTGGCCATCACTCTTTCAATCAGTCAGATGCTTGACTGAATCTGACCTAGCCTGACTCAGACATCTGACTGAGGTCGACACACCTGAATCAGTCTAATTGATTGAGTTGATTCTTTTGACCGTTTTGACTCAGAGACCTGACCAGTTGACCTTGACGATATGACCTGACCTTTATATAGATTTTGACCTTGACGTTAGATGTTGACTATTAAATGATCCCATTGACCGTTAGTGACTGAAGATGGAGAAAGTCTCTCAGAGAAGATGAAGATGTGCATGAAAGCTTATGCCACCTCCGATGGAGAAAGTCTCTCAGAAAAGATGAAGATGTGCAGTCTCTCAGCTGAGGCCACGACACATCTCATACTATATAGAATCGAAAGATTGGGCGGCTCCTAGACAACATGTCTGCTAGTATAGAGCGGCAACATCTTCGGGATGTAACCAGATTTTCCCCGACTATGCAAGAGGAATATGACAATCCGGCAAGTTCATATTTCTCAACCCTCAAATAATTAATGCTCCTAGAAAGGAAGCCCTTCTAGTATAGAGCCAACAATTAATTATCTTAAATCGTCTGAATATCCAGCAACATTCTACGAGCCTCTGAATATCCAGCAATATTCTACGAATCGTCAATTAATCGCCTAAATATTCAGCAATGTTCTACGATTCCTCGTTATATTTCGTTACTTCAATCTGTGGTTCTTCCCAGCAGAATTCCACAGGTTAGTAATATATATTCAACGGAACAGGCATCTGAGCATCGAATAAGCCCTGACAAAAATGGTGCAAGTGTAATTAGCAGATAATGCACAGACCAGCATTTTGAATGCACGAACGAGCATTTCAAAAATACGAACGAACGAGGAACCTATGCAAAATAGGAAGGAAAAATAATAATAAAAAAATATTAAACAAAAGTGCGAGGGGACTAGGCTCACCAGATGGCCAGTCATGCCGTGACTAGTCCCGCGCCCAATTTTATATTTTACCATATTTTTACTATTTTCACGATCTCATGAAAATCCTCTCGTTCGAGCAAATTTCCTTTATTTAAATGAAATTATCTAAATCACATGATTTTATCAAAAAATAATAAAATTAGGGAAAGGTGTTGTGGGACCGAGCACCATCCGCCCATGCCTTGGCCGTGGCTGGTCCCACACCTCACGTCTCCATTATTTTATTATTTCTCTCAAATTATGAAAATTCCTTGATTTTATGAATTTTCCCTAAAATCATGAAAATTACCTAATTTCATGTATTTTTATCTAAATCACATGATTTTATCAAAAATAATAAAATTAGGGAAAGGTGTCGCGGGACCGAGCACCAGCCGGCCATGACTTGGCCGTGGCCGGTCCCACACCTCACGTCCCATTATTTTATTATTCCTTCTCAAATTATGAATATTCCTTGATTTTATGAATTTTCCCTAAAATCATGAAAATTACCTAATTTCATGTATTTTTATCTAAATCACATGATTTTATCAAAAAATAATAAGATTAGGGAAAGGTGTCGCGGGAACGCCGGCCGGCCGGTCATGCCTTGGCCGTGGACGGTCCCACACCTCACGTCCCATTATTTTATTATTCCTTCTCAAATTATGAAAATTCCTTGATTTTATGAATTTTCCCTAAAATCATGAAAATCACCTAATTTCATGTATTTTTATCAAAATCACATGATTTTATCAAAAAATAATAAAATTAGGGAAAGGTGTCGTGGGACCGCCGGCCGGCCGGTCATGCCTTGGTAGTGGCCGGTCCCACACCTCACATCCTATTATTTTATTATTCCTTCTCAAATTATGAAAATTCCTTGAGTTTATGAATTTTCCCTAAAATCATGAAAATTACCTAATTTCATGTATTTTTATCTAAATCACATGATTTTATCAAAAAATAATAAAATTAGGGAAAGGTGTCGCGGGACCGCCGGCCGGCCGGTCATCCCTTGGACGTGGCCGGTCCCACACCTCACGTCCCATTATTTTATTATTCCTTCTCAAATTATGAAAATTCCTTGATTTTATGAATTTTCCCTAAAATTACCTAATTTCATGTATTTTCTCTAAAAAATCATGAAAAATATTAAAAAAATAGGAAAACTTGTGGGACCGGGCTCTAGCCGGCCGGCCATGCCCTAGACGTTCCCACACGCCCATTATTTTATTATTATTTGGTGTTTTGTTTCATGATTTCATGTAAACTCCCTGATTTCAACAAATCCCTTTGATTTTATGAAAATTATCTAAAATCATCAAAATTACATAAAATTGGGAAGATTGCCTTGGGAACCACGCCCATTGGCCGGCCGGCCATGCCACGACCATTGCCGGTCCCACACGCCCATTCCCTATTTTTATATTTTAATTTATGTCTCTCATCTCATGGAAGTTCACTAATTTCACCAAACTCTCCAGTTTCATGGAATTTCCCTTAAATAAGAAAAAAATGCATAAAATCACATAAAACTGGGAAAAGCATGTGGGACCGCGTGTCAGCCGGCCGGCCATGCCCTAGCTGTGGCCGGTTCCATACCGTGTAATTCCTTGTTTTATTTATTATTTTCATCATCTCATGTATTTTTGCCGGTTTCAGCAAAACCATGGATTTTGCATATTTTCTCCAAATGTTGCTCAAACGTGCATCAGAAAATATCAAAATTCTCAGGACTGAAGCACGGGCAATATGGTGACACGGGCACATCCCCTTGACTAACCAAGGGTGACTCTGAGGCTTGCAAACAACTGGTCCTGCATGTTTTAATGATTTTAACCTAATTTGATCAGTTGCTCATATTAGGTTCGAACTCTTTCCAAACAATTGGAAGTTCGCTCAAATGACCATCTACTGGTCCCACGAGCATCAAGAGCCGGTCTCATGACCTCTTGTTCGGCCCCTCATATTTTCTACATCAAGTTTTATGATTTGTTGCTCGCACGAGAATTATTTCAGTAAATGATTAAATCAACATTTAATCATTCTTTCACCAACTGGTCCTCAAGAGACTTTGGTATTTTTGCTAATTCGAGAATTTTGGCGTTATATGGTGAACCGTCATCCCATATAGCCGGTCCCGTGTTGATTTGAAATAAATCATCATTTCGGTAAAATTAGGGTTTTGAATCCAGAGCTTTGTAGAAACGTGATTCTGTGCAAATTCGAACACTCTGATAATTTTATGTTGATTCCATGATTGATATTCATATTTATTTTGCTTGACTCAGCAGTCAGTAACTTAAATTAACATTTTATTTGGTCCAGCTACCAACAATTCATCAAAAGAACAATATTTGTTCAAACTAGCAATATTTGCTCAAACTAACAATATTCGCTCGAACCGGCAATATTTACTCAATTAGCAATATTCGCTCAGACTAGCAATATTTGCTCAAATCAAAGAATATTGGTTCAACTATCAATATTCAACAATTTAGCAACACAGTTTTGCTCATCTTAGGTTATAATGATACCTCGTCTCAGCAGACACATTAAATTCATGAGTTTCGAAACATTTTCTAATCATGTTCAACTCAGCCTTACATGGACTCATCCTCCCATAAAGTCAGCAACTGACTCCACAATTATGAGATTTCAATCGTGTCACATGGGTGATATTAACTAGGATTTTGGCCTGGCGGTCTACGGCACATGTGTTCACCCACGATGAGAATGTGAGCAAGTCGTGCAATTAGTTGGAAGAGTCAGCAAAGTAGTGGGTGGAAAGTTAACCAAGTCTCCGCACGATGAGTAATTGGTTTTAACATGATTTCCCCATTTCCCATTCTCTGATTCCAGCAACTGTCACACTTCATGGGATCATGGTGTTTTCAACTACGACATTATAAATTGTCTCTGAATCATGATTGAAAAGACAGAGAGGTTTTTCGAACAATCGAACAACATTCGCCAAAACGAGCAATTTCTCATCAAAGTTCATACAAACAATCTTTCTTCTACACGAACTCACAAAAATTACTCTCAATTGAGCAAAATTCAATCATTCAGAGCATTTTCACGCTGAATTCACAACACACCTACAATCTCATATCACCATTGATCTCACGCATTTCTAAGCTTCCCTCCTACAGATCAACCCATCCTCTCTTGTGACCGAATTGACTCTGGAACGACCATTGTTCTTGGTTTAGGCCGGGGTCTTACAGATTGATCTCTCGAACTTAAAGCACTCCCTTCTTGCGGTGCATCTATGTGAGGTTCAAAATTTCGCTTGGTTCAAGGAGTCTCCACACGGTCGACTCTTCAATTCCGTAACACCCAGCAAATCATTTTTCCCCACTCACAGATTGGCGACCACAGTGGGATATTAATCTCTCGGTTTCAATCCCACGATTTCATAAGATGGCTGGTCTTAAGTCTGGGTTAGTTACAGGTTCCAACACAAACGACGCTAGTACTAGCAACAACAACAATGACAATCAGAATATCCCGGAAACTATTCCGGCCTCCAACACTGACGGTGGTGACATTACTCCTCCTCACGCTGAAGGTCATCCCCTGTTCGGTCGACACCCTGAAGAAGTCAGAGTAAATCCGCCACCTACCATTGCTGATCTTATCAAAGTGCAGGAGACACTCGCAAAGAATCAGACTGACATGGCTTCTATACAAAAGGAGCTGTGTAATTATCTCAAAACTCTTACTGATAAGATGACAGAGAAGACTCAAGAAAAGGGAAAAGAGAAGGAGAAATCCTCAGAGGTTGCTTATCCTGAAGTAATCCCAATCCATACAGTGGATAATGATGAAACTGGCAAAGCTGCAGATTCATCAGCAAAGGAACCATCAAATTTCATTACTCGGGAAGACGTGGAGCGCCTTCTGGAAAACCGTGGAAACGACAAGACATCACATGTCCATCATCACCAACCTCCTTATCCTGCCGCTACGCAGAGGATTCCCCTTCCAAAAGGTTACATTTCTCCAACTTTCACTCTGTATGATGGAACTGGCAATGCTCGAGAACATGTCTCTCGTTTCCTCGAAGCCTTGGGAGAGCATGAACATAACCATGTTGTTTGCCTCAAGGAGTTTTCAAAATACTTGAAAGGAACAGCATACACCTGGTACAACAACATCGCACCGGGGACTATCAACAATTGGGGAGAAATGGACAACGCCTTCTACAAGAAGTACTTTTTCGTTTCAGAGAAAGTCACTCTCTCTGATCTTGGAAGAATGCTCCAGATGGTCAGTGAGAATCCCAATGATTACGTGAAAAGATTCAGAGTCCAGGCCCTGGACTGTCATGACCCAAATGTCACAGAGCAGCTGGTAGATTTGTGTATCAACGACATGCTCCCGGTCTACAGAGCTCTACTAGAGAATCTTCGATTCAAGAATTTTTCAGAACTTCACGAAGCCGCGAAGAGATCATCAACCACTGCACCTTCTCTGTTAGAAAGAGCAAAGTCCACAAAGACTGAGGAATCACGTGACACTCGAGGAAACAGACGCCTGATCAATAAGCAGTATAACCTGCAGTCCTCTACAAACGTTGTTGCAGAAGGGAGCAAGCGCAAGGCTGAATCCCAGAACAAGCATGCTGCAGCTCCTCCAAAGACGCAAAATAAGGACAAACCAGAGACACGGGCTCCTGGACAATGCACAAATACTTCTGATGATGCACCTGATTTTCCTCTCCCCATTGGAGAAGTTCTCGAACTATTAGACGCCTGGATCCAAGATGGTGCAATCAAATTGCCATACGTCAGGAGAGACCCAACTGAGGAAGACATGAAAAATCCTCGTTATTGCCGATTCCACAGGTTCGTCAATCACCCCACAAGTAGCTGCAAAGTTTTGAAACGCATATTCAGAGAAAAAGTTGAGTCAGGAGAACTTAACCTTAAAGCCGAAGGAGTACACAGAGATTATCTTCCTGTCAGGACTTTCTCTATTTCTGAAGCACCAGTCAAGGAAGCAGTTCAGTCATTGATAGAGCATGTTTGCAAATTTCTCTATCTATCAAAAGCACAAAGAGGAAACATGTTCACAGCTTTTAACCACATAGTGTATGGGAAACGCCTACTAATTCCAGAAGTACCTCCTGAACCATCATCCACCGACAAAGAAATGTATGACTGGGGATTTCTCATCACCGTGCATATTAAAGGAAATGAATTCAAAAGAGCATTCGTTGATGTCGGCACCGACGTCAACATCATCCCTTTGAAAACTCTCAGAGCTGCTGGCATTACTCGACAAGAGGCTACTCATGCTCCCATAACAGTCAGGGACCACGAAAAAATCTCCAGAGATGCATACGCCTTCATCATTCTCACAATCACAGAGAATTTGGTCTGCACTGAGACCAAGTTTTACATAGTTCGAGAAGATCCTGGATATGATATGATCCTTGGAAGAACTTGGATTCATGTTGGAAGGGTAATTTCAAAGCTTTCAACACGCTCTGTCGTCGACAAAGACTCCAAGTTGGAAGAGGAAACAAAGGACACCCCACCGTTCGAGCATCTGGAGGAAGTAAAAACCTTGATGGGACTTACGCAAGAACCTGGGGAAAATCCACATACCTTTGTCAAAAGGTTTCGAGCTCAGGCAAGTCTTATTCCTTTTCGTGCTCCAATATTACCAATGTTCAAATATGATGCTTTGATTCAAGGACTTCTCCCTACAAACGATTTAGCAATTACCAGAAGTTATGAATGTACAACTTCACCCCGCCAATATTATACCCAATGGTTGGGTTTAGAGCTTCTCCAAGTCGGTCATTCTATAAAGAGGTTTATTGCTGAAGACCTGGCTAAGCACGACAGACAGTATGCTGGGTACTCTCCTCTACATGAGTGCCCATACGTGCCACAACCATGAAATCAGCAAAAGATATTCAAAGCGCGAACTACTAAGCCGAAAAATTCGAGGAAGGGAATTTGGTTCTCAAGGCGGCTAAACGAGATCTCCACTCCGCAAGGAGATCCAATTGGGAAGGACCATTTATGGTTGCTAAGTCCATAACTGGAGGATACTACAAATTGGTCAACACGGATGGCAGAACCCTGCCAGTAATTCACGAGAATTGGCTTAAGGCGTTTGTCTGAAATTATTTGGTATTTGAGGTACTGAGCGTTTGAGCACTCATGATGTCTGGATTTGGAATTTAGGATTTTATTTCATTGTATTTCAATTCCTCCAAAACGTTTGCAATACTTGCAATAAGTATTTGAATTCATCAATTTATCAAAAATCTAGTTCAATTTACTTAAAGGAAAATCTCAATCAAATCCAAAAGAAAATCCTTAACCATCTAGCAATCCAAAACCAGCTAATATCAAACCCAAATGAAAACCTCACATCTCTCAGAAGTTCATAAATTCATGGGATCATGGAAATGAAACTAAAGAAAACCATCGAAGAAATATTTCTGCTCCTCTGCCTCCTCCAAGACTTTCAGAGCCGCCTTTTCCACCTTCAGCTTCCTGGTTAGATCAGCAACTTCATTCATATTCTTCAACACGACATCACTGGTAGGGAAGGTAACATCGCCCTTTATTGCTTTCCTGATAACTTCAAGTCTTTGACGGAGCCACTTCAGATTGAGGCCAAGATCTTCAGCATCCCTCAAGTTGTATTCCCAATCAAAAAGTACATCTTGAGTAACAACATTTCTGGCAGTAATCCGGATATCATCTATGAAACACAAGATAGCCTCCACTTGTTTCGTCAGAAAATAACTGCGTTCTGGATCCCGAGTGACAACAATGTGTCCATACATTTCCCACAATTCCTTGTACATAGCAGCATATCCGATAGGAACGCTAAATCCTCAAACAAGCTGGTGATACGGGAGTAACTCACCAAATTGAGGATCAAAGGAAATACCTGCAGTCGGATACTCATGCACTATCATCTGGTTCTCAACTACTGGAGCAGCATCGGTGATCATAGAGACAATTTCAGAAGAAGTAGCTTCCGCTATTTCGGGTTCGGGTTCCACCGTCTGAGGCACAATTAGAGTTTCTTCTACCTCCACGGCATCAACGACCAGCGTTTCATCATCTTGCGGCACAGATATGGAAGTCTTGTCACCGAAAACTCCTGGATTGCCCAAACCATCATTACTGGATTTTTAATTCCCAACTTCGTTATTCGGAACCTAATGCGAATATTACATGGGATTAGAATGATTCAAGGATGGAAATCCAATAATATTATAAAATTAAGAAAGTAAGTGAACTAACATCATCTAAGTTCCTTATCATGCATCAAAGACGAGTACAAGTAGCATCAAAGTCATGAAACACGTTTTCAAAGAAACTCAGCTGAAGAAATTTTACACTTCCCTGTGTTCAATGAAGAACTGGTAGAAATTGGTATGGACACTAGAGTTGGGTCATATACTATTATCTTCGTATGGAAGTCCTCTACAATATGTCAAAATTTCATGGCAATTGGGCGAACGAGCTAGGAGTTGTGGTCAAAACATCGGGCAACATGCAATCTGAAAAAGTTCTGAAAGTCTCCTGGAATTTTACTATTTCGTCTTTTTCAGGCCCTAAACGTGCTCAAAACTTAAATATCTTCTTTGAAAAAGCTTGTAAATTTCCTGGGCTTAAGGATACATATGCAGATATTGAAAATCCGACTCCAGATGAAGATTTTACGGCGTTTTTGGTAAAAAACAGGGTTCTGAATTTTCTGACGACGAAGTTCGACCAAGTTTTTTCATATATATACATAGATTCTCATTCATTCATTCACAAATCAGCACTTTCATACTTCTATGAAGAGGGTAAAGGGTATATACTTACTTTGGAGGTCTCCGAAGTACTCAAGGAATTATGATCGTCCGTATTAACGACAAGGGGTTCATTACTTCTATTTGGATGCGAATCTTTGGAAGCGCCTTCATCTATATTCTCAGAGGAAGGTCGAACATCAGCACTTTCCGCCTCCATGATGACATCCTCCTGGGCATATTATCAAGTAATTAGCATCTTCACATGAAACTTTTATGTCCGATGGTAAAGGAAATTACTCACTGCGACTTCTTCTTCAACACTCAAATCAGAAGTCGTCTGCTCAGCAGCAGAGAATCGAAGACCGTCAATACTAGACGGAGCAAAGTCCTGTAACCAAATAACAAATATTATTTTTGAGATCCTGATAATGCGGATGGAAGAAGTCACAACGGAAAAATATCAACAACTCACCAAAAAGGCGACTGGGGACTTTATGGTGTTGGGCAACAACTTGCAATTCTTGCTCCTGCCTTCTCCACCGTGTGCAATTGCCTCGTCTCTGAGAAATTCACTTTAATTCGAGGTCTCACAGCACGCCCCTCCTGCAAAATAAATTGATGTAGTAATTAAAGACGATTACACGAGTTGTATGAGGAATATGCAAAAGAATACATACCGGAGAACCTCCTGGAGATGTATTTCGTTTGTCACTACCAGAAATATTCCTTAGTATGGGACGAGAAGCACTCATCTCAGAAGAAGGGGGATCCTTCACTAAAAGTTGGAAGGCCGTCACATAATCATTAAGACGCTCAAGCTGCTGATCCCAGAATTCCATGTAACCTGGAGTCACGTACGTGGTTCGATTAATACAAGGGAACCAATAGGAGCTCCCTTCATCATGTATGTGATCTAAACAAGTCTTAAGTTATTCCACTGATGGTCTTATACTTATGAAGGTTGGAACACATTGGTCCATACCCATATGACGGGCGGTTCTGTCAATATTATACTCCTCCACCAAAAAATCTCCATACGCTGCTGATATTATGTGACCGGGAGTACAACTCAACATGAAAGATCTTTCGCCATCATTCAAATCAGCACCGGATTTCAAATACTTACTTTCTCTAGCATTGAAAGTCTTCAATTGAGAAACGTGAGGAGGAACCACCACCCAAGGACGGAAGTTGAACTCAGACTCGTCATCTAATACGTCAATGAAGCGTGTCTTGGACTGAATTTGCTTTGTAGACTAGCGCATAATCCTAGCATTATCTTTCTCATGGAAGATACGTCGAGCGTCAGCAGAGTTCAGACTTTGTAAGATACTACGGGGGATGGGTGCATAGTTTCCGAAACGCTCCCACATCAGGGCTTAGAGAAATATCGTATTGGCGTAGCATTCGATCTTCATGAAACCGTTCGAAACACTGGAGTCTACGACTAAAGAGTCCAGGTTAGAATATAAAGAACCCAAAAATAAGCTACCGAGCGGAAGTTGTTCACCTTGATCCAGTTTAATAGCGAAAGGAATTACAAACGGATTCAACAAGGTACCACCATCTTCAAACACATCTCTGGACAGCCATAAGCACAAGAAAGTAGCAATAGACAACATACCGTCGGGTTCATCAAGAGGGGCGTCTCGTGGCCACCAATGTGTCAACCAATGAGTGTAAAAACCTTTACCAAAAACCTTGTTGATTCTCTCCATCTCAGTTGTTAAAGTTTTGGAAACTGTTTTCTCTTCCGCCGTCCAAAGTTCTTCAGGAAAGTTACTTGTAATTTGAGGATGCAACAAAGCAACTACATCTTCCAAGGTAATAGTGAACTCTCCCCAGCTGCATATAAACGTGTGAGTTGAGATACACCAGCGAGCAAGAAGAGCTATAATACCTCGTGCGTCATGAAAGATATACAAATCTCCAGATGTTTGAACGGCCCTGGTAATTTGTGCTCTATCCAGCATAGCTCTAACACGAGGAAATCCCAGCATGTGTCTAGACCATCTAGAGAACTTCTCTGAGGGGCGTCGAGAAAGCTTGAATTCAATCATTGAAGCCTGGAATAGTCCTCTTTCAAGACGGAACCGAATGACAGTACGAGGAGTCACCAATTTTTTTTGAATGAGCGTCCTGGGATTGATCATAAGACGATATACCGGGGACTTGAGACGATTTTCGGGCTCCTGAACCTCAAAGAATGCGTCATCTATGTTTGGGACATTCTTGACTCCAGGTGTTTCGTCTTCCTCACCAACGGAAGTCTCATCCGTATATGTTTCCTCTATGGAGATATCATCATCTGCACACCTTTCATCTCTGGAGGCATCATTGGCTGGAGAATTAGACATCCTCGCAAAGCTGCTGTGAAATCCACACTATGTTTTAGTCATCCACGAATTCAATAAGATGATGGAATCATGCAAATTAAAAACGCCGGTGTCTGCAAACGGTAAATATTGAACTCTTACCTCTTTCAATTTCACTAACAATAGTGGTTGCACTACAAGAGTTAACACACGAAATCAATTCGTTCCTTGAAACCTGCAATAACGAACAACACTTCATTAGTTCATGGAAAATGATTTTCTCATAAAATCATGTACATAATTTTCATAATGTGAACATTCGCACAACTGAATTATGATATTTACGATAAGACATGACTTCATCACAAATAAGTTGTATAGTTTAAAGGTTACTCAAAACCCATGTCTTGATTTTACAAATCCATGTGAATAAAATATGTCATCATGTTTCACATAAAATATGTCACGGCTACATATATATAAAAAAATCTATTTTCCTTCGTGTTAGCGTTTTATTAAAAAACGAAGATTTATGCTAGTTTTATGAAAGCTCACACCTCTTGTGATAAAATACTAGTTCACATGAAATCTCATAAACAAAGTTCTATCACTGGACATAAATTTACATACATAAAATTACATGTATCTATTTTCCTCGAATGAGCATAATTTTCTAAAACGAGGTTTATTTCGGTTTTGTGAAAGCTCACATCTATTAAGGTAAAATCTTGGTTCACATGAAAGCTCATACAATAAGTTTTATCACTGGACCTTAGTCCACATACATATAAAAAATTCCTTCTAAATCAGGGATTATTATTAGTTGTCAAAACAAACGATCGAACGAACATACGTTTAATAATTAAGGGTTTTTTCCACAAAACTCACATCAACATATACCCATGTATATAATTTTAACATGATGGAAGCATGAACATCTCATGAAATCAGCAAACTTTAAATTTTTTTTTTGCACGTACCTGGTCGGCGCCGGCCGGAATTTGGCCGGACGGCGAGCTAACGACGCCGGCGGGTGGAAGACCGGCGAATTTTCTCCTGATGCTCTTGCTCGGCGTGAAGATGAGAGGGAGGTGAAGGTGGTGGTCGGTTGTGGGAGAAATAAAAAAAAAAGGATTTAATTCCTTTTATACCTAATTTTATCTCCAAAACCTAATTCCTTAAGGATTTCCCTTTTGGGACCGTCCCATGAATCCTAAACCAACCAAGGTTCCACCATCGAATCAGCGGTTCTACATAAATTTATGTTCATTGGATGATGTTCTATTATGCCACAGAGATTTCCGCTCAAACCACGGTTTGCTCATTCAGTCAAAATCCGGTAACATCTTATCTTATGACTAAGTTCCATTACTTATTTTTGTCTGTACCTGGAAAATCACCATTCAATGCTGACTGAGGAACATGATTGTTCCTCACTAAGCAGGGGACTTAATGTAGATGGTGGATTTTCGACAAAGGATAGAATTGTAAAACTATACTCCAGATTCGGCAACCGGATGAGTATTAAGACTCATGTCTCTCATTAAAGCATGAAAGCTCATGTCATAAATCTCTGATTGAGATGGCTGTCTCTCAGAGTACGTGTAAATGTGTAGTCTCTCAGCTGAGGCCACGGCACATCTCATGAATATTGAGCAATTTCAGTAATTACTCTGGATCCGACAGTCGGATGAGTATCGAGACTCATGTCTCTATGCATGAAATCTCATGCCACCTCTGATGGAGAAAGTCTCTCAGAGAAGATGAAGATGTCCAGTCTCTCAGCTGAGGCCACGGCACATCTCATACTGTATAGAATCGAAAGATTGGGCGGCTCCTAGACATCATGTCTGCTAGTATAGAGCGGCAACGTCTTCGGGATGTAACCAGATTTTCCCCGACTATGCAAGAGGAATATGACACTCCAGCAAGTTCATATTGCTCAACCCTCAGATAATTAATGCTCCTAGACAGGAAGCCCTTCTAGTATAGAGCCAGCAATTAATTATCTTAAATTGTCTGAATATCCAACAATATTCTACGAGCCTCTGAATATCCAGCAATATTCTACGAGTTGTCAATTAATTGCCTGAATATTCAGCAATGTTATAGGATTCCTCGTTATATTTCGTTACTTCAATCTGTGGTTCTTCCCAGCAGAATTCCACAGGTTAGTAATAAATATTCAACGGAACAGGCATCTGAGCATCGGATAAGCCCTGAAAAAAATGGTGCAAGTGTAATTAGCAGATAATGCACAGACCAGCATTTTGAATGCACGAACGAGCATTTCAAAAATACGAACGAACGAGGAACCTATGCAAAATAGGAAGGAAAAATAATAATAAAAAAATATTAAACAAAAGTGCGAGGGGACTAGGCTCACCAGATGGCCAGTCATGCCGTGACTAGTCCCGCGCCCAATTTTATATTTTACCATATTTTTACTATTTTCACGATCTCATGAAAATCCTCTCGTTCGAGCAAATTTCCTTTATTTCAAAGAAATTATCTAAATCACATGATTTTATCAAAAAATAATAAAATTAGGGAAAGGTGTCGTGGGACCGAGCACCATCCGCACATGCCTTGGTCGTGGCTGGTCCCACACCTCAGTCTCCATTATTTTATTATTTCTCTCAAATTATGAAAATTCCTTGATTTTATGAATTTTCCCTAAAATCATGAAAATTACCTAATTTCATGTATTTTTATCTAAATCACATGATTTTATCAAAAATAACAAAATTAGGGAAAGGTGTCGCGGGACCGCCGGTCGGCCGGTCATACCTTGGCCATGGCCGGTCCCACACTCACTTCCCATTATTTTATTATTCCTTCTCAAATTATGAATATTCCTTGATTTTATGAATTTTCCCTAAAATCATGAAAAATACCTAATTTCGTGTATTTTTATCTAAATCACATGATTTTATCAAAAAATAATAAAATTAGGGAAAGGTATCGCGGGACCACCGGCCGGCCGATCATGCCTTGGCCGTGGCCGGTCCACACTTCACGTCCCATTATTTTATTATTCCTTCTCAAATTATGAAAATTCCTTGATTTTTTGAATTTTCCCTAAAATTACCTAATCTCATGTATTTTCTCTAAAAAATCATGGGAAATATTAAAAAATAAGGAAAACTTGTGGGACCGGGCTCTAGCCGGCCGACCATGCCCTAGCCGGTCCCATATGCATATTATTTTATTATTATTTGGTGTTTTATTTCCTGATTTCATGTAAACTCTTTGATTTCAACAAAATATCTTGGTTTTCAACAAATCCCTTTGATTTTATGAAAATTATCTAAAATCATCAAAATTACATAAAATTTGGAAGAGTGCCTTGGGACCCGCGCCCATTGGACGGCCGGCCATGCCACGACCATTGCCGGTCCCACACTCCCATTCCCTATTTTTATATTTTAATTTATGTCTCTCATCTCATGGAAGTTCCCTAATTCCGCCAACCTCTCCAGTTTCATGGAATTTCCCTTAAATCAGAGAAAAATACATAAAATCACATAAAACTGGGAAAAGCATGTGGGACTGTGTGTCAGCCGGCCAGCCATGCCCTAGCCGTGGCCGGTCCCACACCTTGTAATTCCTTGTTTTATTTATTATTTTCATCATCTCATGTATTTTTGCCGGTTTCAGCAAAACCATGGATTTTGCATATTTTCTTCAAATGTTGCTCAAACGTGCATCAGAAAATATCAAAATTCTCAGGACTGAAGCATGGACACTATGGTGACATGGGAACATCCCCTTGACCGACCAAGGGTGACCCTGAGGCTTGCAAACAGCTGGTCCCGCATGTTTTAATGATTTTAACCTAATTTGCTCAGTTGCTCATATTAGGTTCGAACTCTTTCCAAACAATTGGAAGTTCTCTCAAACAACCATCTGCTGGTCCCACGACCATCAAGATCCGGTCTCATGACCTCTTGGTCGGTCCCTCATATTTTCTACATCAAGTTTTATGATTTGTTGCTCACACGAGCATTATTTAAGTAAATGATTAAATCAACATTTAATCATTCTTTCACCAACTGGTCCTCAAGAGACTTTGGTATTTTTTCTCATTCGAGCATTTGGGCGTTATATGGTGAACCCGTCATCCCATGTAGCCGGTCCCGTGTCGATTTTCAATAAATCATTATTTCGGTAAAATTAGGGTTTTGAATCCAGAGCTCTGCAGAAACGTGATTCTGTGCAAATTCGAACACTCTGATAATTTTATGTTGATTCCATGATTGATATTCATATTTAATTTGCTCGACTCAGCAGTCAGTAACTTAAATTAACATTTTATTTGGTCCAACTACCAATAATTCATCAAAAGAACAATATTTGTTCAAACTAGCAATATTTGCTCAAACTAACAATATTCGCTCGAACCGGCAATATTTACTCAATTAGCAATATTCGCTCAGACTAGCAATATTTGCTCAAATCAAAGAATATTGGTTCAACTATCAATATTCAACAATTTAGCAACACAGTTTTGCTCATCTTAGGTTATAATGATACCTCGTCTCAGCAGACACATTAAATTCATGAGTTTCGAAACATTTGATAATCATGTTCAACTCAGTGCTACATGGACTCATCGTCCCATAAAGTCAGCAACTAACTCCACAATCACGAGATTTCAATCGTGTCACATGGGGGATATTAAATAGGGTTTTGGTCTGGCGGTCTACGGCACGTGTGTTCACCCACGATGAGAATGTGAGCAAGTCGTACAATCAGTTGGAAGAGTCAGCAAAGTAGTTGGTGGAAAGTTAACCAAGTCTCCGCACGATGAGTAATTGGTTTTAACATCATTTCCCCATTTCCCATTCTCTGATTCCAGCAACTATCACACTTCATGGGATCATGGTGTTTTCAACTACGACATTATAAAATGTCTCTGAATCATGATTGAAAAGACAGAGAGGTTTTTCGAACAATCGAACAACATTCTCCAAAACGAGCAATTTCTCATCAAAGTTCATACAGACAATCTTTCGCCTACACGAACTCAAAGAAATTACTCTCAATTGAGCAAAATTCAATCATTCAGAGCATTTTCACTCTGAATTCACAACACACCTACAATCTCAGATCACCATTGATCTCACGAATTTCTCAACTTCCCTCCTACAGATCAACCCATCATCTCTTGTGGCCGAATTGACTCTGGAACGGCCATTGTTCTTGGTTTAGGTCGGGGTCTTACAGATTGATCTCTCGAACTTAAAGCACTCCCTTCTTGCAGTGCATCTGTGTGAGGTTAAACATTTCGCTCGGTTCAAGGAGTCTCCACACGGTCGACTCTTCAATTCCGTAAAAATCAGCAAATCATATTTTCCCACTCACAGTGAGATAAATCTTAATTCACTAAAAACAACTAATAACTAAAAGATGAATTGAATTGATTGATTTGATTTGTATAACATGGTGAATTGTTTGTTATTTGTTTTATGTACGTATGTTATGTTTATAATATGAAGTAAAAAAATTGTAGGCTGAAACCAGTTATGTTATCGATAGAAATTTTATGAGAAAATTAAAGATTTTAATTAGTCTCAATTGAATGACAGTTAGCAATTCTCAGTGCTGAATTGGGAGGCTTGAAATACGGATGTGTTCATGTGATACTTGTTACCTTGGTAGGCATTGTCAGGCGTCGTGAACCTAGACAAGGGAACTATATTCTTGTACTGCCAGACATAGAAGGAAAACTTGTTTCTATTAGTTAATCGATATATCCACATTTTACTTAGAAACTAATAGAGTACCTTTTCTCGTAATTAGAACCATTATCCTATTAAAGTAGAAATAAAGTTAAGTTGTTGTTTTTTTTGAAGCATAAAGTTAGGTTGTGAGAATACTTAAGATAATTGTTCGACCACTAATGTCAATAATAATAAATCATAATAAGATCACTAATAATCATAATAAAAGTAATATTAACACTTATCAAATAGTATTGTATTGAATTTTGTCTAATTAAAATCTTATTAGTAAATATATAACGATAAAAGTAATAATTAGGATCAAATAGTAACGCAAAATTATTAGTAATTATTTTCGGTCATATTTTGTAAATTTAATAAAATCAGAAATACATTTTTGAGCATTGAAACCAGATAGATAATATAGGACTTATTAGACTAGACCTAAGAACGTGCGAATATATTGCATAAAATAAAAGGACTAAATTTCTTAGTAATCTTATATCCAAATTACTGTTAGTCCAACATATGATTTACTAAATCACAAAAATACACACATGAAGAAATAATAATAATATTTTAATGGATAGTACAAGAATAGGCTTGAAAGAAAATAAATTCATATATTAATAGGATACTTCCATTAATAGAAAAAAACTAAAGATTATTAGGATACATTAAAATTTTATGCAGCCTGAAATTGAAATAATATTAAGTTATCAACATTAATATTTAACAAGATATATATAGTATACAGACTCAATCTGAATAAATAAAATTAGGCTCAGGCCCAACCCATGGATAACCCATATTATGAGGCCCTTAATTAAAAGAAGTTTAAATCTAGGCCCCGAGTTATTAAAGGACATTCACACCTTTTTAAATCTAGGGCCCGAGTTATTAAATAAAATATAAATTTAGTCCCACATTTTTTAAAATATAGTTTGATGATATTCCCACCACCTCCGACCACCACATCCACCGCCAACCACCTCTGAAAACCACCGTCACCAACCACCTCCGACCACCACCGCCTCCTACCACCACCAATTACCTCCGACCACCACCGCATCCAACCACCTCTGACCACCACTTCCTCCGACCACCGCCACCACCAACCACCTATGACCACCACCGCCTCTGACCACCACCGCCACCGACCACCTTCGACCACCGCTGACAACCACCACCGACCAACTACCCCCTCCACCGACCACCACCACCTCCGACCACATGCATATTGCAAGTGTATCCGGAAGTTACACATGCATAAAAATTATTATGTATTCAAAAGTGTGTAACTAGAAGTTACACATGCATATGGCATGTGTGTCCCAATGTTACATATGGCATGTGTAATAAGAAGTTACACACGCATATGACATGTGTATCCACTAGTTACACATGCATATGGCACAGTTACACATCAGGAAAAAAAATATACAAAAAAGATATGTATTTCTTTAATATTCATTTACAATAATTTTTTTGTTTATCTATTAATTGGCTGTTATTGAATTCAATAAACGACTTTAAACACTGAATATGTAAAACGAAATCTTAGAAATGAGCCACAAAATCCTCTAATTGAGATTGTTCCTTCCTTTCTTGTCTTCCTCATTACAAAATGCTTCCATATCTGTAACAAAATAAACATCCATGAAATTAGATTGAATGAACAAAATGAATGAAATAATATTATAGAACAACTACAAGTAGAGGAATTAGGAGTTACACATTCACATGACTAGTGTAGCTTGGAGTTACACATTGTATCATTAGTGTAACTAGGAGTTACACATGCGTCTGACTGGTACAATGAGAGTTACACCTTTATAACCTTTATATCCCATCAATTAGCAAGTGTAACTAGAAAATACACATCTAATTTGCATGTGTAACTGGTAGCTACACATCTAATTAGCACGTGTAACTAATAGTTACACATGCATCTCACTTGTGTAACTAAGAGTTACACATGTATCTAATCAATCTAATAATCAGTATTATCCTACCATTCTGTAATCTGGAGATAATGCATCATTATTATACATTGTTTGAGGCATGTAATTGAGATCTAAAATGTGGTTTTCAAGAATTATCATCTCATACGAAGGACAAATGATTAAGTCAATAGGGTTGATCTTTTACCTCTGAGGTGGGAACGACACACTATTCCCAGATATATGAATCCCATGCTTCTTATGAAACAATTCATCACCCTGAAAATTGCAACACAGTAGTCAGTACCAGACAATACAAGATCCCTAAAATTTTCAAAGTGAAAACCAAAATCAATATCCGAATCTAAAAGCAATTCAGCACAAGAAACATATTCATCAATCTCGCAAATGGAAATCAAAGCATGTATGCAACATATAATGTGCATCAGAAACTCTTGGCGGCATATTATCCATCAAAATTTAACAGCAAAATGTATATAAAAAAGGCATATCCTCACCTAGCTCCAACTCCAACACCACCACCGGCTCCAAAACCTGCACGTATACCACCACCGCCACTTACTAACCACAGGAGATCCTTCATACAAAGAATTTGACTAACAAAATAATGCTACTCAAGATGAACACGCTAACTGAAACAGTTGGGTTTCATGGTGCTTAGCAGGTACACATGTAATGGCTTGTGTAAATGGAAGTTACACTTGCATATGGCTTGTGTAATCTCCAGTTACACATCCATATGCTTGTATACTCAGAGCATATAAATTATCTTCATCAGCGCTAGAAACAGGGATATCACATAGAGCTTCTCAATAAATATGATAAAATGACACTTACAACATATGATGTATCTCAACTTTAGCTTTCTCCTTCTCATTAAGCATTGGAGTCTAATGATCTGGACTTGACTATGCTCCAGAGTCGCTTTTCTGCAGTAGAAACTGCTGAAACATTAAACATAATAAAATCATTAAACTGCAATATCCTATGCAACCACATGATATCATTTTTGCTCGTCTAATGCCTAATATGTAATAGTTATATTTTCTCATTTCATGTCATACAAGTTTCGCAGAATACGACATAACAAACTTCTAAAAGAATGTACTTGCACGAAGCTATGGGACTGAACAAAGGATAAAACCATCTAGCAAGTGGAAGAATCATAAACTCTATCTTTCAAGTTTTCTTGAGTAATATATGTGGTTTTACAGCATGTGTAACTAGAAGTTACACATCCATATAGCTTGTGTAACTACTAGTTACACATCCATATAACTACTGAAATACAAGCTCAGCAAGACCAGTGACAAAGAAAAAAAACTATGCATTACAACACTATGAAAATAACCCATGTAATATGGAGACACTCAAAGCTACTACTTATCCAACCAACATAAGCTCAAACAAGAAATTTTATGCTACTACATCTATTACAACACTATGAAAACACACCAACTAGAATACCACTTGTGTTTCAAGAACAACCATGGTACTGAACAAATTTACTTGTTATTACCGAGCTTCAGACACTATATACTCAGAGAAAAGAGCAGAAGCCTGACTTATATAGCTTGTGTAAACAGCAGTTACACATGCATATGGATTGTGTAACCTGCAGTTACACATCTATATGGCTTGTGTAACCTGCAGTTACACATCCATATAGCTTGTCTAATCAGTAGTTACACATCTATATGCCTTGTGTACTCAGAGCATATACGTTATCTTCATCAGAGTTAGAAACAGGGATCAAATAGAGCTACTTGCGATTCTTAAACAGTGAAGACTACTCAATAAATAAGATCAAATAGCACTTGATCAACTGAAATGCGGCATACTATAACGTATATAACTAGCAGATGCTAGTGAAACTTCTTTTAAATTCTGCGCAACTTAATTTATTAGGTGAAAGAAGACTTTAACCAACACGACAGGTAACTCATGAATCAATGATGTACATTAGACAGTGGGTATTTACTACTAAGTCAAACTAAAAACTGCCATGTTTTTCCACAAAGACAAGATTTTATCATTCCACACAATGTGTTCACATGTTAGTATGAATAACTACCATCAAAACCTAAAAGAGGGTAAGTCACCACATAAGCTCTTGATTTTTCTACAGCTCCAAGAAGAAAAGTTCACTGTATCACATAATAACAACATTATGAACTTGAACTAGCCTAACCACAAAGATGATAATGATAATATTACACAATTGACATAACACAAAGGAATTTAGGAAGTTTTACACATACATTTATCTCCGCAACAGAGTTAAAATCATTGAATTTTAATTGTTTCTCCAAATCAGAGTTGTTTTCACTTGCAACTACAAAACCTAGCTTCAGCAACATCTGCTCCTCCTTCACCCTATTAATCAAAGACTTGATAAGTTTCATTTTGAAATGAGCATTATGTATCAGTTTCAACTTAGAGATAACATATAATATCTGCGAGATTGTGAATAACATTATATAATATTCAACTTAGAGATATCATATAAAACAAATCTGGATTGAACTTAAAACAATCAATCAATAACAGATAACGCTAGGCATGAGCTCAGTTTGAAAATCAAAGTAAATAAAATTCGTATCAAATAGATGGGTAACAAAGATAATAATTCACTGATTTTGAATCTGAAAACCAAATTTCGATCGAGATAAGAGATTAAAATATAGATCGAACTTTTTTCAAGAACCCTAAAAAAATTCTTATAATTTTTCTTGAAATTTGTTAGTGATTTTCTCTCTAAAGTATGATTAAGGTGAGATTATAACAGGATTACTCTAGAAATCAAACTTTCAAGAACATATACAGGTAGATATTTGCTTGAATCGCTTCGATAATCGAAGTATAAAATTCGTAACAGCAAATGAAACTTATCTGCATGTCGATTTGATTATGTAGATGAATCTTTAGGTGCAGTTGATCTTCTTCACCTTCCATATGATGTCTCTATATCAGATGTGGTTGACCTTCGTAACAACTGAGACTACAGAGGAATCGATGGAGAAAATGAAAAAACGGTGAAAAAAACCTAAAACTACTTCATCTTTGTTGCAGTAGAAGATCTAAAAGAAGAAGATGAAAATGAATCTTATAAGAACCCAAAAATATTTTTTCTCTAGAAATGAGAGAGATAAAATGAGAGAGAAAGAAATTTGGAAAATGAAAATATCTACCGACATTCCTCTTATATTTATTGAAAAGGGTAGTTTTGTCAATAGCAAAATATATTAAATAAAATTATGGGCCAGATCTGAGAGAATTTGATATTTCGGGCCTAGCAATATCATTTTCTTAAAGTATGGAGTTGATAGTGGAGGATCCATTTTGTGGGGCTTCTAAATATTGGACCCATATAGTAGGGTGGTTCTAGTATTTTTCACTAAATAAAATCAATTATAATAATTTTTACGTGAATGTAATGTCATATTTTGAAAATAAAACTTAATGTACCAACTGGACTATCAACAAACCAATAACGTTAATAATAAAGTTAGGGAGAATAGTAACACTGCAAATAATAATATTTTAATAATTCTATTTTTAACAGATTTAAAGTAAATACTATTTAGAAAATTAATATATTATATATCAGTAAAATTAAAATATTAGATAATACGGATTTACGTGAAATAAAATTTGGATTAGTTATATAGATAAATATATAACAAATATTAATTATATAAAATTAACTTGAATATGTGGAAGTAGAAATATATATATATATTTTAGTAATATGTGTTTAATGAAAAATTATTGGCATATATAAAATGATTAAATAAATAGGTAAATTTGTATAACTTAAAATGATTCAATTTTGATAAAATGATGATCTAAAATTAACCAAAATTTTAAATAATAAAAATGTAAGATTTAAAATTAATTGAAATGTAAGATTAGTTATATAGATAAATTTCATCAAATTAATAAATTATTAAATATTATATTATAATTTTATCGCGTAGAACTTAGACATACTTATCTGTTAGAATCAAATTCACCATAGTGATCATAGAGACAATCTTATTATGAAATAGAAAATTAGTCTTTTGAACTCAGAGCTACAAATTATAAATTCTAGTTGTTGAAAACCATTTAGGTTTATGTTTCATTTCTTGATGTTTTGAACTCTTTAAAATGAGTTGTTTTTTCTTTTCACGCGTTTGTAAGAATGAGCAGTACTTGCATTTAGTCTAGAAATAGTATTTTTTTTTAAGGTGGGGAGTTTTGAACATTTAGAAGGATGGTTTGATTTTCGAGGATGAAAACGTATAAGGTGGGGAGAATGTAACGACCCTCAAGCTCGTCACCGCTATTAGACCAGTCAAGAGACGATTTAATCGCTAATGACTCAATTAGTTAACGTAAATTTTAATTAATGGAAATTAATCTAACAATAATCTAGATGCGAAACTAGTATCATTGAATATATCTCGAAAAGTTGTGCGCAATTGACTACTGGAACGTGTCAATCGGATACCGGACGAAGAAGATATCATCAGATTAGAGTGAGGGGAAAAATAGTAATTTGTCTTAGACCGACCTGGCTGCCCTTATCCAAATCGTGGGTGCTTAAGTATTTTCGTTGGCCTTATCTGCACCCAAACGTGTCAAGAGAAACTCATTTTCTCTTTTATTCTTCTCCTTCTTTCTTCTTCTTCCCTGTTTCTCTTTTCTCCTCTCTGTTGATCTCAATCTCGGAGATTTGAGGCCTTTTGCGTGAGAGTTTCATAGGAAGCGTGTTAGCTTGATTGATTGGAGACGAATGTGATGGTGCTGTGGTTGTTTGAGCACGGGAAGATGATGATGATAGGGTTGCTGCTGTTAATCAAAGTTAGGGTTTTAAATTTGAGATGAAGAAATCAAGAGAAGATGATGAACCATTTGAGAACCTTGATGATTGGTAGAGGTGATGTTAATGAGGGTTGATGTTTTATAATTTACAGAAAAAAAGTAAATCGGAGATTGAATTTAGGGTTTCTATTTTGATTGATTTCTTTTTTGAAATTCAGTTTGTTTTGGTGAATTATTTCTTGGGTTTGTTGTTAATTAGGGTAGAAAGAGTTCTATAAGGTTTAATTTTGGTTTCTTTTGGAAATTGAGATTCGGTTTAAGGTTTAAAGGAATTTAAAATTAGGGTTCTTGAGATTGGGGAAGCTGCAGATGAAGAAGATGGATTGAATCCAGGTTATTGAAGTTGAAGTATTGATTTAGGGTTCTAGGAATTGCAGAGAGGAATTAAATGGAGGTTTGAAGAATGTGGAAGATGAATTAAGAGTTGTATTAAAGCTATTATTGTAAATTGAATTGGTGGTTAACTGTGATGGCTGCAGATAGAGCTGTAAGTTATGTTAATTGTGGGTGCTCTAGCTGAAGCTGATGTTGTTGGTACTGAGACATGGAGATGCAAGTGGTGGTCCTGTGCAATGAAGGGAATTGTAAGTGGTAGTGGTTCAGGTTGGATTAAATATTAAAGAGATGAGCTAGAAAATGTCTGAACTGGTGCAACAAGATTGAAATGAAGCTTCAGATTGAGTGTGTATTTCTATGTAGATGAATGTTGTGTTATGCTGGATTGAAATGCAGCTACAGCCTATGGTTGATGGTGATATGATATGTGGTTATGTATGTGGTAGAAATGTTGAACTGAGATGAATATAGGCAAATGACACAAATGGGTTCTGAAGCTAGAACTAGTTATTTAATATGGTTGGCTTGTAAGTTAGATTGTTGTTGAAGATGATACCACTAGGATTAGGTTACTATGGATGTGAGTGAATTGAACAGGAAGTGGAAGTAATGTGGATACGAAGATAATGATGTTGTTGTTGATCAGCTGTTGGTGAACCTAAGAAGATGAAGATGTTGTTATTGTGGCAGTGAAGCTATAATTGCATGGATGCGAGTTCTGGTGATATTAGGATTGTGATGGTAACGATGTAAGATGCATAGTTGAGTTAAGTATCTGCAGTTGAGGAAGGTGTGTGAATGTTATGTCAGAATGGTAGTTTGCAGGGAAGAGTTGGCTCAAGTGTTTTCTGTAAATTGAGTGGCAGTTCATGGAGTTGGTTAGGTGTCGTTTGAAATGAAACAAGGAAGAGAACTTTAAGCTGTATACCTTGGCAAGGAAGTTAGAAATTCTTTTGAGTCTTGATTTGTTGTTGTGTTACATCATGTTTGTGCTTTAATGCTTATAGCCTGTGCTTTGGCTCTGGCCATCACTCTTTCAATCAGTCTGATGCTTGACTGAATTTGACCTATCCTGACTCAGACATCTCACTGAGTCGACACACCTGAATCAGTCTAATTGATTGAGTTGATTCTTTTGACCGTTTTGACCGTTCTTCTGACCAGTTGACCTTGACTATATGACCTGACCTTTGTTTGGATTTTGACCTTGACATTAGATGTTGACTGATAACTGATCCCATTGACCGTTAGTGACTGTCAGTTGACTCAGATGAACTGGGCCTTAGATTAATGTGCCGGTTTAGTGGACTTGGGCTTAGACATAGTTTTCCTATTTTGATAACTTGGACCTTTATGGTCCGAATTGATCTTTGGTTCCTTCTACAAAGTTGTGGATCTTCTTAAGCCATATTAATGGACTATAGAATGAACCTAATTGGATTAATAAACCTTAGATATGCTAAAGGAAGAGAATGGAAGAGATGGAAAACCATAAATGGGCTAAGAACCATTAGACAGTTCACTTAGCCTATAACTAGAGAATTGTATGAGATTATGATATGAGCCTTGTATGAGCCTTTTGGCTAATTCTTAGAGTGCTTATGTGATTAACAGTTGGTCTTTATTAACAACGATCGATACAAAGGATGAACCAATGGATAGAGAATCTTGAGGTAGGCAGGCTTGTCTTCAGAACAGGTGGGAACTCTTGTAACTCTCTTGTAATCATTAAGTTACTTTAAACGGCGAGCATGATGTGTCTTATTATTTTTGAGCATGTTTGAGTGTAACTATATGTTCTTATGCAATACATGTTTGAGTGCAATTGGATGAGTATGTTGCATATATGCATTGGTTAGTCTCCTCGCGAGGATTGTCTGTGTTCTCCACGGATTCTCGCTAAGCGTTTATAGGTGGGGAAGGCCACGCACTAGTACATAGGTGAAGATCGGTACCCAATATTACTATAGGTCAAAGCAACCTATATATTACATAGACCCTATAGGTTGTCTGGTGGCAGTTGTGGGTTGATATTACTATTTTATACCTATTTTACTATAGGGGGAATGACTCTCTGCCTTGAGGGTACCTGCGGGACACATCAGGGTATCACTGAGTAGCGAAGAATAATATTCCCCCAGATATTGAATATATGTGGGGAGATTAGTCGTTTGCATATCATGCTTGATTGTTCAGTCTTAGTAGTTCGACTGGGTTACTATGATCTCGACTTAGGAAGAAATTCTAGGTTTCTGGTAGGATGGGACCTATTGGGAACCTGCTGTGCGGGGTCGAGTCATAGTAGTCAAACCTTCTTATATATTCTAGACTTAAATGGTGGCATCAAAATTTGTGAGGAGTATGCATTCCACGAAAATATCATATGGTACCTGGATTCATGCTATCATTTGAGATTGGAGTTATTCTAGCATCTTCTCCTTCATTAAGTGAGACGAGGTTGGGATGACATATGTTTAGGTTGCTTTATTTCATCTCCGTAGATCCGTCCGGTGGTGGATCTTTTATAGATATTGTAAATGGACACAATATCTGGGGAGGTGAGTTGGAGTAATCTTCTACTTTGTGACGAGTGTAAGTGATGTACAAATATTTTCTCTAGTAAAACTGTGAAGTATATATGTTAGTGATTACTTGAATGTTATAAAGGTATCCACTGAGCCCCTTTTTGGGATGATGTGCTCACTCGTTCCCACTTCAGTTTTTCAGTTATTAGAAGAGTTGGTGCTCGTGAAGATGTTCGTTATCTTAACTTAAAGATTTAGCGTTAATGCGAATCATATGAATCACTTTAGGTCTGTACATTCTGTTGTAACTCACAAATACATTATTTTATTGATAAAACTTGAGAGATTCTTTATTTACATTTGCTTGAGTGATGGGTTTAATTTTGGGTTAAGTTTTGTATCAGATTTCCAAATTGGAATTTAATTATAGGATTTAGAGCCTTAATGCCTCATTATATTAGTGGATCTCTTAGATTAATAAGTAGCTTAAGATTGGGGTGCTACAGTTGCTATGTGTGCTTATCTTCAAGCTTGTGATTTTCCAACCTGGGTACGTATTGTTAAAGGCTATGATCCTCCGGTTAATACAAAAGGCGATGTATCTATACCTAAGGATGTTGGTAGTTATAGTCCTGAAGAATCTCTTGCTGCAATGCAAAACTCTAACGGATTAAATGCTATCAGACAGGCCGTTACCCCAAACCTTCAGCACTATGTGTCTACATGCACTAAATCTAAAGATGCCTATGATATCTTAGAAACTGTATTTGAAGACAAGAGATGCGTTTCTAAGAAGCATTCCATCAGTGGAGGAAATAACCTCAACACCCTCTCCATAAATACCTCTCTTGGACAGGTGACAATTCATGATCCAAATTCTGTTCAAACCTTTGCATTCAACGCTGTTTCCGATACAAGTAAATCCTCTAATGTGTCTTGGGATGATGAGTGTTGTTCTAATGATAATAGGTTTGATAAACCATTGTTCACAGAAAGGATCAAGGAATTTGTAAAAAGAAGCATTAGATGTGATAAACATCTCCTGTCAGCTGTTGCTACTAAAGATTCTATGAAAGAAAATTCTCTAAGTGTCAACGCTTTGAATGCGTCTATTGGATATGATGAAACCACATCTCCCGCGGCAGAAACCTCCACGTACTCAAGGTCTGTTTCAGAAGTTGAATCTGACACAGAAATTTTTGAATTCTTGAATAAAGAGATTCTTCAAGAAAATCTTCAATTAAAAGCTTCATTGAAGAAACTAGAGTCTTTAATCTAGGTAAAAGATCTTGAGATAGATTGTCTTAATGATCAATTCACCAGAACCGTTGTTCAAAAGGAAAAAGAGATTAATACTCTCAAAGATGATATTCAACGATTGTCTGGAAGTTATGATAAAATCTCAGCAATGTTATTTGGTCAGAAATCCTTTGGAAATACCAATGGTTTAGGGTTTAAAAGAAAGTATGCAGGTATTGTCAACCATGGTCCAAAGTGTCATGGGAAATCAAAGGTTGGCAGTTGTGATAAACAGAAGGCACTTCAACAAGACAAGGAATCATCGAATTTTTCGTTTTGTGGAAATGCAAATCATGCTCAAAGCACGTGTTAGAAATTCAAGAAGAGCAACAAAAGAATGTCCAGACTGCAAAAGAGCATGCAAAAAATGAATCTGGAGAATCAACAAAAGTCTTATAAAAGCAATGCTTCCAGAATCAGAAGAGGAAGGAAACCTGTTTATACAACAAGCCTTGGTAAACAAGGGGAGCGTCTGGCTCACATTGTCTCTATCTAACTCCAGAGACGTACGCATCCTCATCCTTAACTTGAGAAAATGAGGCTCTTCATTTGTGCGCCTCAAGTATTGTATCTACTTTTATTAAGAAAATATTCTCCTAACAATATAGATTGTGGACTTTTAAACTGTGGAAGACTGTGTCAAGGATCTCTAGGGTTTGACACTTATAAATCTTCTCATATTCTTTTTCCCTCTCATACGTTCTCATGGCTCCTGTAACCAGAGGCACTTCCAAAAGGAATCACTTCCTCGAGGATGATAAAGAAGAAGTCAACAATCTATGAAAAAGGTTCTCCCTCTAACTGTCTCTTTTCTGTGTATCATAATAATCATTTGAGAGACATGGTGAAAGATTTCATCAACAAGCGAAATGATCTAAAATCTCGAATCATTTCCTCTTTGGAAGAGATAACTCACTATGAACAAAGGTTGTCTCTAACCAAGAATGCTCTGTGTGATCTAAAAAGAGAACTTAGTGAGTTAACTGACATTTCTGAAGATCTAGAGGAATTGAACGATCCCATTATCAATGGATTTTTCAATAATGAGAAGGAGTTTTCTGTAGATGCCTTGAGGAAAATCTACATTGCCTAGTAAGTCTTCTTTTTGGTTTAGTTGGAAGAATAACTAGTGCTTTGAATAACGATGATTGTGACTACACATAGCTATTATTTTCATCTTCTTGTTTTTAGGTTTGTGGTTTAAAATTCTAAAACTATTTGGAGGATGATGGTTTGCAATATTTTTGATTTTGTTATATTGAAACTTGTTATGGGATATTTGTGTTTACGTCCGTGAACTTTGTTGTCCCATATTTTGTCAAAAGTAAAGTTTTTCATGATCGGTATTCATGTATTGGTTTGAGAATGAATAGACTTTTGACATATACAAAAGTTAAGCCTATATTGTCAACCCTTGACGGAAGATAGGTCAAAATCTTTTGTATCCAAGGATTATTGCTATTGTATATGCTTGTGCAAAAAAATGAATCCTTGTATATTCCACGGTATAGATCTTCATTGATCCATCTTTTTGTATTACCGTAAGGCTCCGTGATGTGTCTTATGTTGAGCACGATACAACTAAGTTGATTATTCTTGATTAGCTTTGTTGGTTGTTCCGTAAGGTACATTATGTTGAGCATTTTAGAACTAAATTAATCATCTTGTTGGTTATTTAGCTATTACTCCACAACTTCTCTTGTGTTGAGTATATGAACGATTAAGCCAATCACTCTCTTGTATGGTTAACTTAGTCGTTGCTCCGTAAGTTTACTTATGTTGAGCATAATGAATTAAATTGATCACTTTTCTGGTTAATTTGATTATGTATTCTGATTAAATTACTCATGGGTTTACTTATGATTAATTTGATTGAGTGTTGGATATAAAAATCATTCTCATGGTTTTGGTGTCCAATAAAATCCTTCGTTTCTCTTAAAATTAAGGTCGCTCGTTGTTGTTCCTTGGGAATGACATCTAATGGGGGAGAGTTCTTTTGAACTTGTGCTTAATGGTCATATCTTGAGGGGTGTGTGGTTGTGGAATTTTAGAGGGGTTATCTTGTATCTTTAAACTCCTTGGTGAATGCTGTTAGCTTCGGCTATATGATTGCATCTAAATAAGATGATGTGTGTTTCTTTCTCTTAGTCATGAAATGTCTCTTACGGAAATTTCATTATGATCCCGTTCTTGTACCTTTGCCAATTTTATTGACAAAAAGGGGGAGAATTAATATGTAGTTCACACTAAGGGGGAGTGGTTTTCATGTGAGATGGAGTGTTGACTAAGGGGGAGTGATACATATCACCATAATATTATTGTTGAAGTTGTGATACAATTGGACTTTGACACTGTATAACAATGATCGAGACCGATGCTTTATCATTGTTATAGCTACGGATCTTCAATAACAGTGATGCTAAACTTACAACCTTTGGGAAGTGACGAAGATTTCGAGGAATGTTGAAAATTAGATATGTGAAATAGGAGCTACTAAAGTTTCATTATTTTTTTGTATTACATATGTATTGATAGTTTTGTCACTAAAATTGACAAAGGGGGAGATTGTTAGAGCACTTCTCGGTCAAACTCGCATGCGTTGCTATCTCAAGCATGTTTGTCAATGTTAGTGATCAAAACTATATGTCTTGATTTCTACTCTCTTATAGCTAAGTCTCGGACTAGGATAGTAAGTGTAGTTGAGCTCAAGGACTTCATGGAGATTCATCATACAAGTAGAAGATCTAATCAAGGAACCGGTGGAACTTCTCGACAAAAAGGTAAGTGGAGACTTGAACTTATCTGTCACTCAAAAGTCTATCTATTCTATCTCCTACTCTTTAAGACAAAAGTCGTATGCTATATATATAGACTAGATCATACACATTTGGTATTTCGAGCCGAGTATACCTCGCCTATATATATCTCTAAATATGTGTTGGTAAGATTTTTCGCTTCGACCAAGTTTATCTTTACCTAATGACGAAAGTCATGAATGTTTCAATCACTTTGAAAATTGCTTTGACGAGAAATAGTGTAACAACTATATAACGTCCTCTAAGAATGTTTCAATGATTGGAATGAGAGGTTAGATTACATAACCAATGGTTTCCTTGAACCGAAGTTTTCGAACTTTGTTGATCAAGAGAACCGGAAGTATGGCAAGTGCCAAGTCCGCGAACTGCCGAAGTTCTCAAACCCGAGAATTTCTGCTGGAGTTGACAAACTACTTGCGTGAGCCAAGTCCGCGAACCCAGTCCGCGAACCGGCGTAGTTCTCGAACCCGAGAATTTCTGTTGAAGTTTGTAAACTCTATCCGGTGTCTTAAGTCTGCGAACCTAGTCTGCGAACTTGAGAAGGTTATATATCTAAAGATAATTTCTGAACTTAATCTTAAAATACTAAGGAATGCATTTGCAAACCATAGCTATTAAATTTCATGAACCGATTCTAGTGAATCAAATCATCTTTGCTTCAATTGTGTCTTGTATAGTTACATAATATTTCCGTACAATTGAACACTCTCTTAACTAGTTCATTTGAGTCAATTGAACCAATTTTGGTGAAGAAGAACATGGTTAGTATGAAACGCTCATATGGTTAACCTCTTTGGGTAGACTATTGTTGAACCAACAATGTACACGTTTGGGTGCGGTTAACAAA
This sequence comes from Papaver somniferum, assembly GCF_003573695.1. Lineage (NCBI taxonomy): Eukaryota > Viridiplantae > Streptophyta > Magnoliopsida > Ranunculales > Papaveraceae > Papaver > Papaver somniferum. The sequence goes on along the minus strand of NC_039359.1, from coordinate 153,348,792 downwards.
CCTAGAAGCATACAATCATTTGTGTATGACAAGCTAAATTTTTGATCTAACGGTTGAAAAATATTAGCTTGAATCTAAATCAGGTTTTCATCTAACGGTGAATATTGATTGCTTTATAACTAAGGCAGAACCCTGATTTGAAAGGCTATATAAAGGAGACATCTAGTATTGTGAAAAACTAATCCCCATACCTTAGTGTGATACTAGTTTTCGTGCTAGAGTCGATTCTCCTTTAACCTTTGGTTTTCTTCTTCTAAAACCAGGTTAGCGACTTAAAGACTTCATTGAGATTGTGAAGCCAGACCGATACTACTTTTATCGTAGTTGTGTGATCTGATCCTGCATCTTCTATCGCAACAGTACAATCATATTGATTGGTTTGAGATCGTGAGAGTTCTTCGATAGGCAAGATATAAAAAGTAATCACAAACACCTTCGTCTCATCGTTTGTGATTCCACGACATCTTGTTTCGCTACCATACGATTAAGATTGTTGTGAGTTGATTGATTAATCTAGGATGTTCTTCCGGAATATAAGACCATATTATCAATTGGTTCATGTTCACCTTGATTATTATCAAAAGATGGAACAAAAACTTTTAGGGTTTTCTGTGGGAGACAGATTGATCCTTTGATAGATTTGTCTGTGTGAGATAGATTTGTTTATTATTAAAGCTTGCGATTTTAGGTCGTAGCAACTTTTAGTTGCGGGTGAGATCATCTAAGGGAATCAAGTGCGCAGTATCCTGGTGGGATCAGAGGCGTAGGGAGTACAACTGTACCTTGGATCAGTGGGAGACTGATTGGGGTTCAACTATAGTCCAGTCCGAAGTTAGCTTGGAGTAAGCTAGTGTCTGTAACGGCTTAATACAGTGTGTATTCAATCTGCACTAGGTCCCGGGGTTTTTCTGCATTTGCGGTTTCCTCGTTAACAAAATTCTGGTGTCTGTGTTATTTATATTTCCGCATTATATTTGTTTATATAATTGAAATAATACAGGTTATGCGTTTGAATCAATCAATTAGAAATCCGACCTTTGGTTGTTGATTGATATTGATTGATCCTTGGACATTGGTCTTTGGTACCGTCCAAGTTATTCCTTGTGTTTGATTATAGACTCGCTGATTTCTATTAGCTTGAGTGAATCAAAACAAGAGAGAGATATTAACTCCTTGAGATACTTTTACCTAGATTGAGTCTGACTGTCTAGTTGATTCTCTAGAAAGTGTTTCGGAGTTAGTCCATACAGATTGCTAAGCGAAAGATTGGGTGGTGTTGTTAGACCCCCGCTTTTCAGCCAAGACGCATATGCCACAACTGAGAAGAAGAAAGAGCTACAACATGACTTTGAGCAGCAACTGAAGGAGAAGATGTGTGAGAAGAAACATGACTAATTGAGTATAGACCACCATTACTGGGTCCACTGAGTAGGAGTTTCCCCGTTTGCCGATCCTTAACAGAAAAACCGAATCGATCAAAATACACAGAAACATTATAATTTCGAGTTAATTGAGAAACAGAGATAAGATTTTTTGAAATCAGCGGGACATGGAAAACACGATTCAAAGAGATGGAACTATGTGGTGTTGTGAGTAAAGCATTCCCAGTAGAAGTAATAGAAATAAGACTACCATTACCAACCATAACATGATTGGAACCAGAGTATGCAACCGGTGTAGTGAGAAAATTAGGATCGGCTGTCATGTGGTTTGTAGCACCTGTATCAGCATACCAATGTTGATCAAAGGGCGTAGATTGAAGTTGCATTGCGGAAAAAGACGGAGGAAGGTCACGAGCCTGATACGATTGATTGAATCTGTGAGGACAAGTCAATCCCGTATGTGCTTTGGAGTCGCAAATTTGACATGGTTGTTTGCTGCTTGAAAGCTGTGAAGGAGGCGCACCAAGTATATACTGCTGCTGTTGAGGTTGATTACCATACGAATAGGTTGAAGGTGCAAAGTAACCACCACGTCCGCGTCCACCAGCGCCACGACCACCACCACGATAACCACGGCCATTGTTGCCACCACGACATCCTCTGTAAGAAGTATAACCACCACGACCGGAATTGTTGGAGAATCGAGAAGGGGAAAAGTTTGTAGAAGAAGTAGACGAAAAAGTAGAACCGTAGAAGGCAGTGGAAGGAGTAGAGTCTGGTACAGGTTGATTGTACTGAGTGAGACGGATTTCATGGTTGAGAAGCAACGGTTTCAACTCAGAGAAAGAAGGGAGAGAAGAACTAGTTTCTATGGCTGTTGAAAAGGCTTGATAATCAGGCCCTAGACCTCTTAGAGTGTTAAGAACAAGTTCAACATCACTTAATGGAGCAGAAGATGTTAAAAGAGAGTCTCTAATGGAGGTGATTTTAGCAAGGTATGCAGAGATAGAAAGGTTGTCTCTGTGAAGAGTTTGCAGTTGATGACGAAGTTGAAGAGAGCGAGCTGTAGTTGGAGCAAGATAGGTATTAGCTAGGTATTTCCAGAGTTCAGTGAAGAGGTGGAATCAGGGATATCTGCAAAGACAGATTGGGTTAGGGTAGCTTGGAGCCAGCTAAGAAGATGGGTATCAACTTGAAACCAGGGAAGATATTTAGGGTTGGGACTTGGTTCTTCATTAGCTGAACAGGGAATACGCGGAGACGGAGATTCAACAGTTGGATCTACATGGCTGTAGATGTCAAGAGAACGCAGGATGGGAACTATCCACTGAATATAATTTGTTTCATCAAGTTTGAAGGAGATGTATGAAGTTTTAAGTTTGAGAGAAGAAGTAGAGGAAGAAATGACAGCAGAAGAAGAAGCCGGTTCTGTAGACATGATTATTAGGTTTGCTAAAAAAGAGGAAAAAAAATCGAAAAAGGACAGCCCTAATGGCTCTATACCATAAAAGTGTATGAACTCTCTTAACACTAAACTGGGCTTGAGATGACTATTTACATTAATCAAGTATACATAGATTACTCTTTAGACAAGTAAACAATATTATACGTCAGTAATACACGGCTTATAGATAGTACGATAGTGTCCTTAGTTACAACAACAGAGTGTTGTCTTAACATACATAACTTGTGCACAAATAGTTTGAACTTTATTTCTGTTTATTGGTGCCTACCAGACAATGACTTCAAAGATAGGTAAGTCCAAGATACCACCACACTAACAGCCAATCGTTGAATATTCTTTTTACACGGTTTTCGGTAAAGATGTTGCAGAGGTAACCAAGAGTTTGAAGCAAAGGATTTTCCACATAGTTCAAGTATTCAGTATTGATTGACAAATAGAAGCTAATGCTGACGAGTGTCAGTATGCTACCCTCAAGGCCTCTATAAACGAGTCAATAGATAAGCTCTAGCCAACATGGATTTGGATTAAACGAGTGTCAGCGGCTTTTCAGAGACATTTCTCAGTGTCGAGTGTTCACTAAGCCATCCAATTTCCAAAACATGGGGAGATGCATCCTCAGTGATGGCATGTTGGGTTTTCATTTCATACATGGGTTTTGCTATAAATGATTAATTACTTGCAACAAATGAAACCCCAACCTTTTTTTACTTGAAGAAGGAATTGCAGCGAAAAAATGTCAAGCATTCCAGAAAAGCTCTACCTTGATATCCTATTGAAAGTACCAGTCAAATCCCTATTAGTTTGTAAGTGTGTTTGCAAGAGATGGCTTGCCATAATTTCCAGCCCTGATTTTGTTAAATCACACCTAAATCTTACTATCCAAGAAAAAAACAAACCCAATTTCTTGTTTTTGAATTATGACGCGAATATGGAGCGTACTGTAATCCGCTCTATAAGTTATGATTCATTAACATCGTCCGTATGTGAAATTGAAGCTGATCTATTGAACTTTACAGATAATGTTATTCAATTGTGGGGTTCATGTAATGGCATGGTTTGCATATATCCTTCTGGTACTGGTTCTGGGATAATCTTTTGTCTTTTGAATCCAGCAACCAGAGAATACAGGGTGACACGAACTCCCACAAAACCACTTTTTTTGTGTCTATGTGGTTTAGATTATGATCGTCAAGCCGACGATTACAAGTTGATAGTTGGGGATGACTTTGATGGATACAGGTTTAGTTCCGAAGTTCAAGTCTATTCATTAACATCAAACTCATGGAAAACCATTCCAACCATACCTTATACTTTTCCTTATAGTCGAGTATCTGGTGTGCTTTTGAACGGGTACCTTCACTGGTTAGCCCTATCCGAAAATTCTTCAAAAGTAATAGTTTCTTTCGATTTGAGCGACGAGAGGTTCAAAGAAGTGCAACTACCAGAATTTTTTTGGAAATACGATGAGTATTTGATTGAAAGTTTGGGAGTTTCAAAAGGGTGCCTTGGGTTACTTGTTAATCATGAAGTCTGGTTGATGCTGGATTATGGTGTTGAAGAATCTTGGACGAAATCCTACATCATTACTCATGAGAGCATTGTCAAGGGCCTTTTCTTTTCACCGCTGATATGGTCTTTTGAGAATGGGAAGCTTCTATTCCTTAGTTCTGGTACGCTAGTTTTGTATGATCCAGAAGATGAAAGTGCTAGAGAACCAAATGTCCACAACATTGCATTCAAGAGCGGTGCGGATTATTTTGAAAGCTTGGTTTCTCTGCATTCTGGTACTTATGTTGGGGGAGATGGTCGAATAGAGGAATTAAGAGAATCCTGAAGAAGCACAAACTTTAGAAGGGAGAAAAAAAGAAGGTAAGATTGAATATTCTTGTTAGTGCTATATTTCTCCAGTTTCTGTCGTCGGTTCCTAGTAAATTAGCAGTGTGTTGCAAATTTAGTATTACGTTTCATTTCGATTCTCATAAGTTTTCTTCTAGTCAGACCTTTAGTGTATGTCAGGGATTTCGTAATGAATTTTTTTGGTTGTCTTCAATCTAGACTCTAGAGAAAAATCATTCTCTATAGAATTTCAGCTTATCTTTTTGCAATTTTTGTTGTCAAAGATCATACATTCTCTTAAGTTCTCCGAAAGTGTTAGTGTCATGTTTATCGATGCTAACTTAAATTTATGTGTTACTCTAACATGCTTTTTGCAACGGTATCGGCCATATAAAATGAAGTGGAATGAAAAGTACTCATTCTTGTTTCGACAACTTTGATAAATTGTTCAACCATAATTAAATTGTTTCGACAACTTTGATCACAGTTATGAAGTTAGAAAAACTTGGCACAATTATGGTCGAGAGAATTTTGTGGTTGGGTCTGGCTTCCTTCTGTATTTGCAATATATATATCTGTCCTGTAATCTTGATTCCATCTGAATAACTTACGTGTTTAGAGAAACTTGGTGTGTAGTCTTCGACGAAATCCGTAGGCAACACCACTCCAGAAATCACTGTTGCACCCTTAAGCATCCTTCTTGATAGTTCTTGATAGCCTCTGCAATCCAAAATGGTGGTGTACGGTGGATATCTATCAAAAGGAAGTGTCACGTTGTATTCTTTTGGTGCTCAAAAGTCCAAACCATATTCGACTCGATACACCACCAAAAAGCCTTGGTAGATGATGCATAACAGCATATTACAAATGTCAAAGAAGCCTTGGTAGATGATGCATCCACCAAAATCTGCATGCTGACTCACTAATTCGTGTTTAGTACTGTATATCATTTTTTTGAGTGCAAAAATACTCGCTATTGATCCCAAGATTTGCCCGCAAAAAAGGTTGGTGACACCCATTGGGAACACGGAAAATGGGTCATTTGTCCAAAAAAATTTAAAACATGGTTCAAATGGACAAGTAAAAATTAGTATGGGTGAAATGGACAAAAGAAAAATAGCAAGGATGAACTGGATTCATTGCGGCTTAAACTTAAAAAATAGCAAGGATGAAACTGGATGCATCCTCATATAAATTAAAAATAAGAAAAAATATTTGAAAATGGGTAGGATGAAACTGGTTACATCCTGGCTATTTTTATATTTTTGTCCATTTGAACAGTATCTTTTTAATTTTTGTCCATTTAAACAGTATCAGAATATACAAGTCTTTTTACCCTGGAAATGTTGATTTTGGTCTTTTTAACCAATTTTGTGTTCGGAAAATGTTGGAAGCAAAATCCGGAGGTAACAAGGAAAGTGATAGATATCAAACACCGTTGGTATTAGCATCGAACCGTATAAAGAAAGAACCATGTCTTAAGGCATACCATATAAAGACAAAAACGGATTATTAGATAGTAATCTTAAAAGCTCCTTATCCATATATTTTGCTTAATGTCAAAACTGCCCTTATTTATATTTATATTTTTTATTTTTTTTATTTTTTTAAAATTTTTTTAAAAAGTTAAACATTTTAAGAAGATTAAATATTTAAAAAATATTATTTTTTCTGTTTTTCTTAAATTTTTTTTAAATTATTAAAATAAACATTTTTTTATTTTTTTCTAAATAGTAAATTTCTTAAAATACTTTTTTTAATTTTTTAATTTAAAAAAAAAAGAAAAATAAAGAAAACTAAAAAAGAAAAGAAGTAACAACAATTACCATAGGCTAAGACAATCTTGGCTCTGCGAATCGGGCGAAAACGATTCGACTCACCCACATCAAAAATACCCAAATCAATTCTTTCCGCAACCCTAAATCTTAAAACAACTTCAATGATTTTCACAATTTTCATTAGCTAAACCCCTAATCCACCGACCCTTTCAAGATGTAGTCTTTAAAAGTATTGGGAAAAGTTCTGATTAGATGTTGGTGTTATTTAAACCTAATTTCGGTGATGTAAATGTTGGTTCATGGATGTGGTTACTACAATTCAACTATCCGTCGATTCAAGCAAGTTTTTTATGCTGAAGATTTGATTTATCTGATTTGATGGCCCTTTTCTCGAATCTGTTTTTTCTAATCGATGTTGTCTACGCCTGCGGGAAGAACACAACTCATCATGAGCTCTCAACCTTTCCTCTCTGATAAACGACGGTTTTTCAACTCAGAGGATCCTCACTACAATTTCCCTGGAGTACTGTTCATCCTCACTGTTGCCGCTGTCTGCTCAGTTCAATTTTAAAATCCCCCTTGGAGATAAAGTAATTAAAGTGGCAATTGGAAATTTTAACAGGTAACCGTAAGCCTATTTTCTTGCTGTAACCTTTCTTTATCCTTCTTCTTCTGCCCCATGTTTTCTGCAAAACTTTTCTCAGATTTGTTTAATTCTGAAATTTAAAATTAAATTTAAAATAAAACCTAAAGAGTTCTCTACGATCCTTTCACCTATAAATTTGGCTCAAAACAAGCATTTGTACCTCACCCATTTCTCATTCTCCCTGGCTCCTTGCTTGTTTCCTTTCCTGTAATGTTTTGTTCTTCTTTTAGTTGGTCTCTCAATGTCTAGTAGTAGATTTAGAGATGTTGCAATCTCTGATTTTCTTGTTTCACATGCTAGGAATGCTTATCTTCCTGATTCAGAGTGGCAGCATCAACTAGTTGGTTGCTTTTTAACAAAAATGAATAAAAACTCATTTTTTTAAGAGATGCTCTAAAATATAGATGGAAGCTTACTGGTGAACTTTCAGTTAGCAAGCTTGGTAGGGGTTATTATTTGATCAAATTTGATTCTAAGTTTGAGTATTTTATTGTCCTAAGGCAAGGAACTAAGGTGATCTATGGAGACACATTCATGTTTCAACCATGTAGCTTCATTGTTCTCCCTGATAACTTTGAAATCACCGCTGAAATTTTTGAGATTACACTCCACAAACTTTACCCTGAGCAAACCAGAATACTCAATGTCATAGAGAACACTCAAAACTTTGGGGTTCTAACAGCTTATGATGACCCTATTCACCATTACAATGGTTACAGCACCATGAAAATTAGGCTTAGAATTGATGTTACTCAGCCACTTCAATTTGGTACCAATGCACCTAATGATCGAAGAAGTGTCAACAGAATTGACTTTGTTTATCAAGAGCTGCCAAGACTGTTTTGCAGACATCGTCACAGACTAGGACATGAGCACCAAAACTGCATTGATGTCTACCTACTCAACCACCAGGCTTTGCTGCAACAAAAACCACCACAAGTACGTATCCAAACTAATCTTCATGCTCTAGGACCTTTCATAGAAACTGAGTATGATGATGAATATCATCAAGAAATGCTACACAATGTAGACATTGAAGAACCATATACTGATTGGAGTGACTGGGTTTCAACCACTATTGAATCCCAGGCTATCTCTGATCAAAACAAGTATGAGATATCATTCTTCATCGAGGAAGGTTACCGGAAAGAGGGAATTCAATATGGCACATGCTCAGACTCTTCAAGGTCTATTGCAGAAACATGGCTAGTTGAAGAAAATGACACTTTTGAGACTCAAAGTTTTGAACTGATATCTCACTCACCTCCCCACCTTTCTGAGATACATCAACCTTTCAGTCCTACAATCTTACTTGTCTCAGACATAGAAGAGGCAGAACTCATCTCAGATAGTGACCTACCGAGCCCAGCCATAAAGCGATTCAACCCCGAACAACAATCTTATCTTAACAGTACAGGCATTGGTTCGTCATCAACACCAGACTTTTCAAGAACTGTAACTAATGAAGAATTTGATGAATGGATATATGTCTTTCAGCCAGCTAAAAAGTTCAAGCCTGACATATTGGAACTGCCAATAGTTTCTCAATCTATCGGCTCCATCATTTGCACTCTCAGCAATGCTTCTATTGCAGATATTTCCCCACAGCCTGCCACTACTGCACCACCTGCGGAATTTAAAGATTCACAACACCAACATCTACCTTAGTCAGACATACCCAATGCAACAAAAGACACATTCAAGGACCGGTGGATATCCCTCTTCTTTTTTGGTTCACTGTTTATAACCCATACCTAAGTGTGTATGCTTGCTAGTCTTTCAGTTATATTTAGTACATTTTGTTAATATCCATATCACCATGTATAATATGCTTGCTAGTTACCAGGTTTCCTTCTAGATTGAGCTGGTGGTCTACACCTTTTTTGCTTTCCCAAACTGCTTGTATGACTTTTCTTATATAGTTAATGTGCTTGCTATTGTATACTTTTAACCACTCTGTGAATTATGCCCCTTAAGTCCTATAAACTGCACACTTCTTAAGTTAAAGTGCATAACCCTGTCATTAGTCTACTCTATGATATTGCAATGTTTTGGTATTGCATTGTTCTGGTTTTCTTTGTTTTGTTTTTGCACTGTTATGGTTTACCTTGTTTTGATATTGCACTTTTTTGATTCACCTTGTTTCCTCTATTTAGTGAAGTTTAATTATTTAAATCAGCCACTTAGAACTCTTCATTTCAGAACCTCTCGATAATCTCAGTTTCTCCCTGTTAGTCTGTTCTGAATTCCTTATTTTCCTTAAGAATTTCTGAATATCTTCTTACTAACTACTCTCACATGTTTAGCCCAGTAATCCCTCATTTGGTTTAAAATTGCTTGAATCTACTTGTCTTAGGTTTCATTATGATCTTTCATGTTTCATCTGATTTCTGAAACATAGTGTTACAAAGCATCTTAATTTTACCAGAAACCTCAATTGTCTTTATAACCTTGATCTCTACTTGTATCTTTAACATGTATTCATATTAGTACTCAACATCTTATCCTAAGTCTGTTTTGCACTATTGAACTTCACTGGTCTTAGCATATCCTCAACTCTTATGTTCAATCCCTATATTTCTACTCTGTATAGTTATAGTAGCTTCAGAATCATTATTTTCCTGATATAGCACTTTTAAAATCCTCTTGAATCATCACATATCCTCCACTTTGATTGTCCTAATTACTCTTTGATGGATGTTATAAATTTCCTAGTCTAACCGTTTCATCTCTTAATTACCCAAAACTCTTTTCTTCTCTTAAATCCCACTTAAACCTAAGTATACCATCTTCTCAAATCCCATTTAAACATAATTTCAAAACCATACTTAAACCTCCCTTATCCTTCCGACTGCAAAGCCCATCCAAAAATTCATCCTCTTCATTATGACTATACTTTCTTGGAATTGTCAAGGCATAAACCTACCACCCTCAACTCAACATTTGAAAGGACTAGTTAATCTTCACAAGCCTAGCATCTTATTCCTCTCTGAAACACTTGCTAACGATCAACAGATAAGAAGATTATCATAATCCCTTCAATTCAATAATTACTTTAACATCCCAAAAATTGGAAGATGAGGAGGACTTTGCTTAATGTGGGAAGATAACCTAAATATCCAAATATTACTTCAATCTCAAAACTACATACACACAAAAGTTATACCACTTCTTCAAGAACAACCATGGTTCTTCACGGGTATCTATGGCCCTCCACATCCGGATATAAGGAAAAACTTTGGCAAGCATTTCCAACAATCTTCAGAAATATTAATCCGTCTACACCATGGCTATTGATAGGAGATTTCAACGACGTCTTAAATCAATCAGAAAAAGAAGGATAAAGGCAAGTAACATATGCTCAATCTCAACCTCTCCTCACTCTGATGGATCAAATTGGTTTTATAGATTTAGGATTCCGAGGAGACCCATACACTTGGACAAACAACCAAATGAGGAAAGATAATATCCTAAAAATATTAGATAGCGCTTTAGCAAACCAACTATGGAGGACGACAAACCCCCATGCGGCAGTTACTCACCTTCCAAGAATAACATCTGATCATGCCCCAATACTACTTCAGACGAAAGCAATAGATTGGCAAGGAAAAAAAAACTACAAATTCGAACACCACTGGCTCTCTCATCCCCAACTCAAACAAATAATCGAATCGGCTTGGGAACAACAACACGACAATGAACATACACTCAACCTCCAGCTAAAGCTCATTACAACAGGAAAAACTCTTTTAGAACGGAACAAGGAAACCTTTGGCCACCTACCAACTAGAATCAATAAATCAACAACCAAGATAAAGAACACCCAACACCAATGTGCTTCCCAAACAGGATCAAATCTAGAACTTTGGCTGATTCAAGAAAAACAACTGAGAATAGAACATGAAGAACTATTACAATGTCATGCGACATGTTGGAAACAAAGATCTAGAATTCATTGGCTTCAATCAGGCGATATCAACACAACTTTTTTTCATACTAAAGCTACCATTCACAGAGCTAGTAACAATATACAACAACAACAAGACCCACAAAACAACTGGATTAGCAAAAAGGAAGACGTTGTTCAGCTCATCCTAGATCACTATTCTCAACAATATACAACCCCACCTACAAAAATAAATGAAGATTTGTTCATAAACATAAGACCAAGGTTGACTCCTAGACAATCAAACCAACTTACGAAGGAAGTAACTACAACAGAAATCAAACAAGCACTTTTCTCCATAAATTCCGAAAGTGCTCCGGGTCCGGATGGATATACAAGTAAGTTTTTAAAAGTTTTCTGGGATACAACCCACCCTCAATTGATAGCGATGGTTAAAGCTTTCTTTAATAATCTTAATATGCACTCTCTCATGAATCACACAAACATAACACTAATACCTAAAGTAGACCACCCTTCAAAACCTTCACAATTCAGACCAATAGGACTCTGCAACGTCACATATAAAATCATTTTAAAAATATTAGTCAACCGAATTAGACCTATTCTACCCTTTTTAATAAGCCCTTTCCAAAGTGTTTTTGTGCCGCAAAGATCAATACACGACAATATAGCAATTGCTGGGTATCTCTTCCATCACATTAGAACCTCAAAACCCACCAAAGATCCAAAAATAGCTCTCAAACTAGATATCCAAAAAGCCTATGACAGCATAGACTGGGGATTCATCAAAACTTCATTTACAAAACTTGGATTCCCATCAGCCTTTATAGACTACATTATGCTTTGCGTCACAATAGTTACTTACTCCATCAAAATAAATGGTACACCTCATGGATATATAACCCCAAGTAGAGGCATCAGAACAAGGAGACCCACTATCGTCCTATATTTTTATCATATGTGCCGAAATCCTATCCACAAACCTGGGAAACCTTCAAAACCAAAAAATAGTTCCAGGACTTAACATATCACAAAAAGCACCTCCCATAATCCATCTAATGTATGCAGATGATCTTCTGATCACATATAAAGCATCAAATCAGAGTAACCAACACCTTAACACCCTACTCCAGGCCTATAGCTCCTCTGCAGGGAAGGTAATTAATACTGCCAAATCGGTAATCATCCATCACCCTAATTTAGACCCAATCAAAATAAATGATATTCAATAATACTTTAATATGCCGACCACATCAAAACTGTTAGAGTATAGCTCGGTCAACCTCGCATGCGTTGCTATCTCAAGCATGTTTGTCAATGTTAGTGATCAAAACTATAAGACTTGATTTCTAGCCTACATAGCTAAGTATCGGACTAGGATAGAAAAGTGTAGTTGAGATCAAGGACTTCATGGCGATTCATCATACAACGAAGAAGATCTACACAAGGAACCGTGGAACTTCATCAACAAAAAGGTATGTGGAGACTTAAACTTATCTATCACTCAAAAGTTTATCTTTTCTATCTCCTACTTCTTATGAGACAAAAGTTGTATGCTATATATACTAGATCATACACATTTGATATTTCGAGCTGAGCATTCAGTGCTTATCTTTTATCTCAAAATCGTGTGTTGGTAAAGCGTTTCGCTTTGATCAAGTTTATCTTCACCTAGTGACGAAAGTCATGAAAAGTTTCAATCACTTTGAGAATTGCTCTGACATGAATTGGTTTGTGAATAACGGCTACATAGCGTCCTCTGAGAATGTCTCGATGATTGAAATAAGAGTTTAGATTACATAACCATGTATTCCTTGAACCGAAGTTTTCGAACTTTGTTGATCAAGAGAAATCGGGAGGATTGTGGAATTGGCTTGCTAAGTCCGCGAACCGAGTCCGCAGACTCAGTCCGCGAACTGTCGGAAGTTCTCGACCGAGAATTTCTGCTGGATTTTCCAAAACTTGTTTGTATGCTAAGTCCGCGAACTAGCGGAAGTTCTCTTTCCGAGAATTTATGCTGAGTTTGGAAAACTCAACCGATTAACTTATGTCTGCGAAATTGTTTGTGAACTTAAGAGGTTATGATCTAAAGATGTGCTCTGAACATGAAACATTAAATTACTAAGGAATGCTTTATGCAAACCGTGGCTATAATGTTCATGAGCCGATTCAATCAAATCGAATCATCTTTTTTTCAATTGTGTCTTGTGTAGTAACATAAGATCTCACAACAATTGAACAATTCTTTAACTAGTTCATTTGAGTCAATTGAACAAGTTATGGTGAAGATAACAAGGTTAATATGAAATTCTTATATGGTTAACCTTTTGGGTTACTATGTTGAACCAACATACACGTACACGTTTGGGCATGGTTTTCACGAACCCAGTAAACGCCTACCCAAGTGTGTGTGACAAGTTAAGTATTCGATCTAACGGTTGAGAAATATTAGCTTGAATCTAAATCAGGTTTTCATCTAACAGTGAATAAGGATTGCTTTGTAACTAAGGCAAAACCCTGATTTGAAGTCTATATAAATGAGACACCTAGCATTGTGCAAAACTAATCCCCACACGTATGTGTGCTACTAGTTGGCCCGCTAGAATCGATCTCCATTAACCTTTTATTTTATTCTCTAAAATCAGGTTAACGACTTAAAGACTTCATTGAGATTGTGAAGCCAGACCGATACTACTTTATCATAGTTATGTGATCTGATCTTGCATCATCTATTGTACGAGTACAATCGATTGATTGGATTGAGATCGTGAGAGTTTTCCGATAGGCAAGATAAAGAAGTCACAAATATCTTCGTCTCACTGTTTGTGATTCCTCGACAATCCGCTTGTGTAGTCAGGAAGGATTGTAGAGAGGTGATTGATTAATCTAGGCTGTTCTTCGGGAATATAAGACCGGATTATCAATTGGTTCCTGTTCACCTTGATTTTATATCAAAAGAGGGAGCAAAACCTAGGGTTTATCTATGGGAGACAGATTTATCCTTTTATAGACTTTTCAGTGTGAGACAGATCTGTTTATTATCAAGTCTGTGATTTCGGGTTACAACAACTCTTGGTTGTGGGTGAGATCAGCTAAGGGAATCAAGTGCGCAATATCCTGCTGGGATCAGAGGCGTCGGAGTACAACTGTACCTTGGATCGGTGGGAGACTGATTGGGGTTCAACTATAGTCCAGTCCGAAGTTAGTTTGCAGTAGGCTAGTGTCTGTAGCGGCTTAATACAATGTGTATTCAATCTGGACTAGGTCCCGGGGTTTTTCTTCATTTGCGGTTTCCTCGTTAACAAAACTTCTGGTGTCTGTGTTATTTCTTTTTCACATTATATTTTATATAATTGAAATAATACAGGTTTTGCGTTAAGATCATCAACTTCTCTAATCCAACTTTTGGTTGTTGATTGTGGTTGATTGATCCTTGGACATTGGTCATTGGTACCATCCAAGTTATCTCTCTTTGATAAAGACTCACAGATTTCTATTTGCTTGAGTAAAGATCAAGTCGAGAGATTGAGATAATAACTCCTTGAGATACTTTTTATCTAGATTGAGTCTGACTGTCTAGTTTATTCTCTATCAAAGTATTTTGGAGTTAGTCCATACAGATTGCTAATCGAAATATTGGGTGGTGTTGTTAGACCCCCGCTTTTTCAATTGGTATCAGAGCAGGAAAACACGTTCAAGACCTAACAAGTCTGTGTTTGTAGCGATCTGACTCTATGGGAAAGAGTACTATCTCTGATAATGCAACATCAGTTCAGGGTTATTCAGATAAGCTTTATAGATCTGAAACCTTTGAGAAAAACTCCTCCTCGTCACCTTCTGCCGAATCTTCATTCAACTGGAAAAAATCTCTTGATAAACAGTTGGATGATCTTTCAGATGATAGTGATTCAGAAGAAGAACAGAGCATTGATGAGGAAGTTTCTTAATAGATCATGTTGTTTAATCGTGAATTAAAAGAAACAAAGACAACTTCTTCCCTGAGAAAATTCATGGGTCCTCTCTATCAAGAAAACAGAAAATTGAGAATACTCTTCAAGGCTTATGATGGTGGATACAAACTATTACAATCTACCGTTAAAGATCATGAAGAAGAGGTTCGTTCAAAAAAAAAAAACTGAATGCGATAATCTTTTTCATAACCTCGGTGTGTTAAAAGAAAGGCTTGACGAAACTGAAGCAAGATATGAATCTCGGCGTAAATGGTTCAAGGACAAAGAATATCAGTTTCTTACCAAAGAAAAATCCTTGAAAACTGAACTTGCGGCTGCTCTTGAGAAGGTAAAATCTCTGGAGGAAAATCTGAAAAGATTCAACACTAGCTCTACAAAGCTATCGTCTATGCTTGGAGCATGTAAAGAACATCGTGATACACGTGGTCTGGGCTATAAAGGTATAGACACTCCAAGCACAGGTAAGATCAACTTTGTTAGAGCCGTTAATAATTCTACATGTGAAAGACCTGTGTCAGCTTGCAAGAACAAGGATTCTACTCCAACAAAGTCGGTATTAAGAGAACTAATGAATGTAAATCCTTTCACTGATATTTCTGCGGGAACAAAGGACACTCTGAGCAAAGGTTTCGTCTTCGGAAAAGGAATGAAAAACTTTGTAACATTCTTACATGGATGTCTAAAGAAGGCAGAATTAAGGACTTTCGCTATCAAGGGATGAAGTGTGATAAAGTTGATCCTTGACATGTTCCTTCGAAGGATTTCTACAAAGGAAGAAAAAAGAATGGAAATTTTTTGAAGGATTTGTTAAATCAGTCTGAAAAGAGAAAAGGGAACAGAACGAAAAAAAGGTCAAGTTCCTCTAATTCTCTCAAAAAGGACTGTGAATCCAAGACTTCCAATTCAGACTTCTTACATGTCAAAAATCGAGTCTCTGATCTGAAGATTCACATAAACAAACTAAGACGGAATATCAAGAAAACATGTAATGTTGTTAACCCAGGTACTTCTAAATCTTCTCTTGATAATACTTCTTCAATTAAACCAGGTAGTTTGCTAAATACCGATAAAAAGGAAAAGGAAGAAGTGAATAATGATGAGCAACATGCTCATCTTATTACGCCCTGACATGTTCGTAATTGCATCTCTTTTTTATAATGATTTGTTAAAAAGGGATGCTCATGATTCTCAAGATTTTCATCTTGAGAAAACTGTCAGGATTGTACTGCATTCGATGTTACTTGTTATGTTTTCTCCTCAACATCTACTTCTCTTTCTCTTTGGACTTCTTTGGTCTTTCATAGGCCCGTCTCTCTAGTACACGCACCAACCCTCACGAACGTCTTGTTTCCTAGGGCTTGATGGAATCCCTTATTTTTATAATGTGTTCCAGAGGTGGAAAAAGATTTTCTAAAAAGTCTTTGTGATGCACAATGGAGGGAAGCAACAAGGTTGATGATGTTGAGATATGTCCTATTGATATTTCCTGCTTTCATGCTCTTGATCATGAAAACGAAGACAAACTGCCAGTTCAGATTTCTTCACAACTGGTAGGAAATCTTCTTGGAGACTTCAAGGTCGTTCGCGAACAACTTGGTATCGCAACACGGAATCTAGACTACCTAAAAGACGAACTAAGGAAGGAAACTGAGGAACTCTCTCTTGTTCAAACCCTGGTTGCAGGCAGGATTAATTTTTTTTTTCGTCTGATCTTGGTTTTAGTTGTTTGCCTAGTATGTCTTCTTTTTGGATTAGTTGGAAGAATAACTAGTGCTTTGAATAGCGATGATTGTGACTACACATAGCTATTTTTGTTTTCATCTTCTTATGTTATTTTTTAGGTTTAATGGTATTAAATTCTAAAAATATTTGGAGGATGATGTTTATTGCAGTATTTTAATGGTTTGTGATATTGCAATATTTTTATGGGATAAGTATTGTTTACGTCCGTGAACTTGAAGGTCCCATATTGCAGTCATAAGTAAAGTCGTTCATGAATCGGTATTCGTATTGATGAAAGGACGAATGGACTTTTGACATATACAAAATTTATGCCTTTGCAGTCATGTATTTGATGGAAAATACGATAAAATCTTTCATTCAACAAGGATAAAATCTATTATATCGTTATTATGAAAAATAGAATAGATCCTTGTATGTTATCCATGGTATTGATCTTCATTGATCCATTTTATTATGTTTTACCGTGAAGGCTCCATTGTGTGTCTTATGTTGAGCACCTTACAACTAAGTCGATTTTCCTTGGCTTTGTTGGTTGTTTCATAAGATGCTATATGTAGAGCATTAGAAACTAAATTAATCAACTAGTTTGGTTATTTAGTTAGTACTTCATAAGTCTTCTTTCTTATGTTGAGTACATGTACGGTTAAGGTTGTCATATTCTATGATGAACTTAGTCGGGATTCCATAAGTTCTGTTATGTTGAACCCAAAATAATTAAATTAATTACTTCGATGATTAGTTTGGTTGTTTACCTACCAATTATATTAATTATAGGTTCTCTTGTAATTAATCTAGTTGAGTTTTCATATATTCCACAAGTTCTTGTGTTGAGTATATGAAAGGATACACTATCATGTTATATTGGTTAATGTAGTCGTATATTCTGTAAAGTTTTGCTTACGTTGAGTATTTGAACGATTAAGTTAGTGATCTCCGTGTGATTGACTTAGTCGTATCTCTGTGAGTTTACTTATGTTGAGCACTTTCAATTAAATTGATCACTTTTGTGGTTTGATTTAGTTGCGTATTCCAATTGAATTAATCATGGGTTTACTTGTGGTTAATTTGGTTGAGTTTGGATATAAAAAGTCACTCCTATGGTTTTTGGTGTCCAATAAAAGTCTTTGTTTTCTTTTGAAATTAAGGTCGCTCTTGTTGTTCTCTCGGGAATGACATCAAATGGGGGAGAGTTATTTTGAACTTGTGCTTAATGGTAATATCTTGCGGGGAGTGCGGATGTGGAATTTTATAGGGGTTATCTTGTATCTTAAAACTCCTTGATGAATGATGTTATCTTCGGCTATTTGATTGCATCTAAATTAAGTTGGTATGTATTTTTCTTTTGGTCATGAAATGTCTCTTGTGGAAATTTCATTATGATCCCATTCTTGTACCTTTGCCAATTTTATTGACAAAAAGGGGGAGAAATATTGTAGTTCACACTACAAATACATATGTTTTTCAGATCATTGTGTAAGGGGGAGTGGTTTCCATGATCGATATGGAGTATTGAATAAGGGGAAGTGAAACATATCATCGTAGTATTATTGGACTTTGATGTTATATAATAATACTATGACACTGTATAATAATTATCGAGAATCTCGATTTCTCTCATTGTTATAGCTACGGATCTTCAACAACGATGGTGCTAAACTTACAAACTTTGGGATCATTGGAGTACTTGGAAGGACGAAGATTTTAAGGAACGTTGAAGATTACACTATGGAATAGGAGCCACTAAATTTTATCCTTTTTGTATTCCATATGTATTAATAGTTTTGTCACTAAAATTGACAAAGGGGGAGATTGTTAGAGCATAGCTCGGTCAACCTCGCATGCGTTGCTATCTTAAGCATGTTTGTCAATGTTAGTGACCAAAACTATAAGTCTTGATTTCTAGCCTACATAGCTAAGTCTCGGACTAGGATAGAAAAGTGTAGTTGAGCTCAAGGACTTCATGGCGATTCATCATACAACGACGAAGATCTATACAAGGAACCGTGGAACTTCATCAACAAAAAGGTATGTGGAGACTTGAACTTATCTAACACTCAAAAGTCTATCTCTTCTATCTCCTACTTCTTATGAGACAAAAGTCGTATATTATATAGAATAGATCATACACATTTGATATTTCGAGCTGAGCATTCATTGCTTATCTTTTATCTCGAAATTGTGTGTTGGTAAAGCGTTTCGCTTTGATCAAGTTTATCTTCACCTAGTGACGAAAGTCATGAAAAGTTTCAATCACTTTGATAATTGCTCTGACGTGAATCCGTCTGTGAATAACGGCTACATAGCGTCCTCTGAGAATTTCTCAATGATTGAAATGAGAGTTTAGATTACATAACCATGTATTCGTTGAACCGAAGTTTTCCAACTTTGTTGATCAAGAGAAATCGGGAGGATTGTGGAATTGGCTTGCCAAGTCCGCGAACCCAGTCCGCAGACTCAGAACTGTCAAAATTTCTCGACCGAGAATTTCTGCTGGATTTTCCAAAACTCGTTTGCGTGCTAAGTCCGCGAACTCAGTCCGCGAACTGGCGGAAGTTCTCTTTCCGAGAATTTCTGCTGAGTTTGGAAAACTCAACCGATTAATTTAAGTCCGCGAACTTGTTTTTGAACTTAAGAGGTTATGATCTAAATATGTGCTCTGAACATGAAACATTAAATTACTAAGGAATGCTTTATGAAAACCGTGACTATAATGTTCATGAGTCAATTCAATTGAATCAAATCATCTTTATTTCAATTGTGTCTTGTGTAGTTACATAAGATCTCATCGCAATTGAACAACTCTTTAACTAGTTCATTTGAGTCAATTGAACTAGTTATGGTGAAGAAGAACAAGGTTAATATGAAATGCTCATATGGTTAACCTTTTGGGTTACTATGTTGAACCAACATACACGTACACGTTTGGGTATGGTTTTTACAAACCCAGTAAACGTCTACCCAAGTGTGTGTGACAAGCTAAGTTTTCGATCTAACGGTTGAGAAATATTATCTTGAATCTAAATCAGATTTTCATCTAACGGTGAATAAAGATTGCTTTATAACTAATGCAAAACCCTGATTTGAAGGCTATATAAAGGAGACATCTAGCATTGTGCAAAACTAATCCCCACATGTCTGTGTGCTACTAGTGCTCCCGCTAGAGTCGATCTCCATTAACCTTTGATTTTCTTCTCTAAAAGCAGGTTAACGACTTAAAGACTTCATTGGGATTGTGAAGCCAGACCGATACTACTTTATCGTAGTTGTGCTATCTGATCTTGCATCTTCTATCGTACGAGTACAATCGATTGATTGGCTTGATATCGTGAGAGTTCTCCGATAGGCAAGATAAAGAAGTCACAAACATCTTCCTCTCACTGTTTGTGATTCCTCGACAATCCGCTTGTGTAGTCAGGAAGGATTGTAGAGAGGTGATTAATTAATCTAGGCTGTTCTTCGGGAATATAAGGTCGGATTATCAATTGGTTCCTGTTCACCTTGATTTTATATCAAAAGACGGAACAAAACCTGGGGTTTATCTGTGGGAGACAAATTTATCCATTTATAGACTTTTCTGTGTGAGACAGCTCTGTTTATTATCAAGTCTGTGATTTTTGTATACAACCACTCTTGGTTGTGGGTGAGATCGGCTAAGGGAATCAAGTGTGCAATATCCTGCTGGCATCATAGGCGTAGGAGTACAACTGTACCTTGGATCGGTGGGAGACTGATTGGGGTTCAACTATAGTCCAGTCCGAAGTTATTTGCAGTAGGCTAGTATCTGTAGCGGCTTAATACAGTGTATATTCAATCTGGACCTGGTCCCGGGGTTTTTCTGCATTTGCGGTTTCCTCGTTAACAAAACTTTTGGTGTCTGTGTTATTTCTTTTCCGCATTATATTTTATATTATTGAAATAATACAGGTTGTGCGTTAAGATCATCAACTTCTGTAATCAAACCTTTGGTTGTTTATTGTAGTTGATTGATCCTTGGACATTGGTCTTTGGTACCGTCCAAGTTATCTCTCTTTGATAAAGACTCTCATATTTCTATTTTCTTGAGTAAAGATCAAATCGAGAGATTAAGATAATAACTCCTTGAGATACTTTTTATCTAGATTGAGTCTGACTGTCTTGTTAATTCTCTAGCAAAGTATTTCGGAGTTAGTCCACACAGATTGCTAATCGAAATATTGGGTGGTGTTGTTAGACCCCCTCTTTTTCAAAAACCGCCAACCTATCCAGGCATACAGTTTAAACAAGGAAGAGCATCATATCAAGCCTTCACTGGTCTCCTACAAAGATTAGCCTGAAAAGAAAAAGGATGGATGACAAAATGCCTAACTCCGGAAGGAATACTCGTTCTCATAAAAACCTCCCTAACCCCAACCATAAATCACATAATACAAACACAAAACCTTCCCAAAAATATACACAAACAAATAGATCGTATAACCAGGAATTTTTTCTGGGGACATGACTCAACAATCAAAAAACTACACCTTATAGGTTGGGATAAATCAACAAATCCATTAGCTGAAGGAGGATTAGGAATAAGAAAAAGCAGTGATCATAATACATCCCTTCTCATGAAGAGAATCTGGAATTTGCATGAACAACCTAACTCCATATGCGGAAGTCTATTCAGTGCAAAATATCTTAATGAACAACCAATTCTACAAGGAAAAGTTTCTATTCCCTCCTCTTCCAGTCCTCAATGGAGACAACTTGCATCAATTATCACTACCATGAAAAATTTAATTTTCCATCGTATTGGAAATGGTTTATCAACTCCGATAGAGGCTAATTGGATTCCACGCTCTCCCAATCTAGATCCAACACAATGATACCCAATACAAATGGTAGAAGATATCATCCACCCGATCTCCCACTCATGGAATCATGAAAAATTGAACACCATTCCCAATCCAAAAATTCAGAAAACCATCAACATCCACCTTCCCCAAAACAATACCCCAGATAAAATTATCTGGCCACACTCAAAATCTGGAAACTACACCACATCTTCTGGATACAAATGTCTAACCCATGGTCAACCAACCCACACACCTCTACCACCTACGAAATTCTTATGGAACTTACCATATCCACCAAAATTCGACTTTTATTATGGAAAGCCATCAATGAAGGACTACCGACCTTCTCTCTCTTACATCGAATCCATTTGACCAACTCAGACATATGCCCAAGATGCAATACCGATACGGAATTAGCATGCCACCTTTAATTCATTGTCCAACGGCAGCTTCTTCCTAGAACATCTTATTCAATCAACTTTCAAATGCACCAAACACCAACCCTACCCCGACTTTCACCTTAACTCCACAAACAACCATATCCCAAATCCTGTAACATCCAACATCAACTTTTATAATCTCCTCATTCTGTTTTCTATTCTAGACCCTATGACTATCTAGAAATGATCTTATTTACCAACAAAAACAAACAACTTCAGAAGAAATCGTAGCCTGGGCACAAAAACTACAACAAGAATATTTTTTGGCACTGCACGCGTCACCACCAATCATATCAGGAGATACACCAACATTCAACCACCCGATAACAGATAAAAGAATATCAACAATATCGGTAGGTTGGTCCACTCCAAATATCAACTGGATTAATATTAACACGGATGGAGCAGCCAGAGGCCACCCGGGATTTGCAGGAGATGGAACTTTAATAGCTATGGCTCAACCACTAGGAATTACGACAGCACTAACTGCAGAAACATGGGCCTTACTATTGGCTTAGAATCAGAGAGACAATGGCCTAGAATCCTTTTTGAAATAGACTCGGAGAACCTCATGCGTTTCATCACATCAACTACCTCTCCACCTTGGCACTGTAGTTGCAGGAAATCCTACACTACATCCCTCATATGATTTCATTATTACTCAACTCATTTTTAGATTTACACTCTTAAGTTTATTAATCAATCTTTGAATGTTCTTACAAGAAAAGATAAAAGAATCAAGAATGACTTCTGCTATAGACTTTCTCTCTCCTATTTACTTGTTTCTTACTCAAAAAAGATCTCTCCCCCTTTCTTTACAACTTGAACGACTATTTATAGGGAAATACATAGTGGATGACAGCTAATCTGTCCTTTATTTTAGGATATGGTCTGCGACATTCTCGCAGCCTTACAAATGTCAATCTCGCTAGCACTCTAATTTTCGCAGGACTATCACATCTTTCTCGTGATTCTAGCTGACGTCGTTTATCGTATCATTTCTGAAATTATTCTGCGACGCTGTTGTGTTGTGTTGTTGATAATTTCGCTGAGACATTATCATTGCGAGATTCTGATCCTACATCTTGCCTCTTCTCATATCTTCTCTGGAAAGTAGAGAAAGATGTGAGAAATGCCGCAGCTGTTCATCTCTTCATATTCTGCATTTATCACACATATTCTTTCTTCCATTTGTTTCTTGATACGTCTTCTGTAACCGTTGCTTTTCAACCGCTCACGTCTTTTCGTCTTAATGGTGTTTATTTCTTCGAGTAAAAAAATCTCCTTTATATACTCTTCTTACTCTTCTTTCCACTTTCTTTTTACTCTCTTTTCTCTTTTTATTCTCTCATCTCTGCAACTCTGTTATTCTTCTGCAAGTTCTGCTACTGTAATTTTCCCCCTTCAATCTTCTTACTTTTTATTCATTCCCATACTCTATATTCAAATATGGCTCCAAGTGGTCATAGACATGAGAAGAATTTAAAAGATGTCCAAAAAGATCTTGCTGAGAAAGGTTTCACACTCTCTACCATTCCTGGTGAAAGTGCCAAGTCAATTCTTTCTGTCAAACTTTTCTCTGATCAGTACTGTGATGATCAATCAATCATAATTTCGCTAGGTCAGATTCTCGCAGGTCTCCCCATTCCTCTTTATGACCCAGATATTCCTCTATTCTATGAAATTCTCGCTCATCGGGATTTTCGCGAGCTATCTTCCAACTGAGTGGGGACTGCATCCGTCTGATGCTAGAGTTCGCTAACCGTGGTGCTGGTAAAGGATCTCTGTACTCCAAAGAACTTAGGTATCCTAAATTCGTTGACATAGAGATAATTGCTGAGAAATACACAGTAGCGAGTTTCTTTGAGAACTATGAATTGATCTCCATGAAGAAATAGAATACTCGCTGGGGTATTCGCTTAAAAAGGAAAGATAACATTGATGAAGCTAAAATTCTCATGCAAGATATTGACTGGCATTCTGGTAAAAACACAACTCCTCGTCAATCCAAAGATGATAAATGGTGTGTTTTTCCTTTAATGTTAAAAGGACCTTACATTGTTGGGTCAAATGTTCTTCCTGCGAATCTCGCTGCTTATCAACCTTGGGTTTTCTCTTGGAACGAGAAGGAGAAAGAGGTATGTTTCTTCCAGTTTAGTCACTTTATATTTTTTATTTTTTTTATTTTTTCGCTAACTCTTGCGACATTCTGCAGATCCAAAAACTGAAAGATAGTTATAACAGGACTGGGAAAGCTAGTACTCTGTTAGCTCTTCGCTCATACACAGATGAGGTAAGAAATTCTCTTATGATTTTAAACAGTGTATGTTGCTTCCATTTCTTATTTTATCTGTGTGTGAAGATTATTGCTGAAATAGAAGAGCTGCCATGTTGCGAAGACTGGTGATAATAAAGGTGCTCTTCGCAGAGAAAAATCAACTGCTCCTCCTTCAAAGAAAAGGAAAGTCCGTTCTTCTTCTCCTTCAAATATTCCTCTCATGAAAACCGAAAGTGAGGATGATGAGATATGATGACCTTGCTGAAGTGAAGATTCCACCTGAATCTTCTATGGCTAAGCTCTCTGGCCTCTTTTCTGATTCTCTGCAAGGAATGGGAGATAGCCAATTCGCTAACACCTGCAAGCTCTCGCTACAATTTGATGTTCTTTGCTGGATGGTGATAGTTCTCTTCGTGGAGTTTCTAGATCAGTGACTCCCGACTTCTTGCATTCTCTCAATAGTCTGGTATACTTTTATCCTTTTATTTTTCATTGTAATCAAAATTCTTTCTATATTAATATTTTTTATATTTTCTCGCAGGCTGGAAAATTCTTTCGCTGTTGCCTCATATCTAGAGAGGAGACGCGAAAATCTTGAAAAGAAAATCTTCAATTTCGCACAAGAATGAAGAATTGGAAGCTGAAGTTAAAGGTCTTCGCGAGAAAAAAGACAACTAGAAATTGATTCTTCTTCGTATAAGAACAAAATCTCTAGTCTTCAGCAAGCTAATAATCAGCTTTACGGTATGTTACTTTTCTCTTTTTTCATTCATTCCTGATCTTATTTAAATCCTTTTTGTTTATGGTCTTTCTGATGAAGCTACCCTTCTTCGTTCATTTCCTAATGCCTTGGATAATGATACCCTTCTTGAGCGTCTTAATAATTCCTTAAATAGTTTCTCAAATGATAGAATTTCATCTCTTTCTCTGAATGAGCTTAGATCTAAATTTCGCCTCTTAGAAATTGACCATAGATCTAGTTTAGGCTTAGCCAACCGATTTAAGCGTCTCCTTTTGATTCTAAAGAGAAAACCAATGAGTTAAGAACCAAAATTAGCGGTCTCATAGATGATAAGGATCGCATCTCTGATCAAGGTGCTAAGGCTTTGGCGAAATTCCAAGAGACTCTTCTTGAAATTCAACTTGAATGAGATGAAGCTAATCGCAAGAACATCGAGCTCTGCGAAAGGGAAAAACAAATTCGTTCTCGTCTTCTTATAAGTAATGAGGATGAATTTGTTTGGGCTGCGAAAATCTTAGATGATTCCAGAAAAGATTTAGGTGTAAATGTTAGTCTCCAAGTTGAGCACACAGCCTTGATTAGAGATATGATTTCTGACAGAGAAGGTTACTTACTGCTCTTCTTTACTAATCTTTTGCTTCTTAAGAATTTTCATCAAGTTAATAATTAATTGTCTTTTGCTCGCAGATTCTGAAAGTAAATATCGTGAAAAGATTGAGGAACTCGAAGCTGAAAAGGAGAAACTCGGAAAGAATCTTTCTTCTCGCAACGAAAAGTATTCTAGATTAAAGAATCAAATCAAGATCACTGTTGCGAATTTTAAGAATGACGCCATGCATTTTCGCAATCAAACTATCCAAATGGTTTGTGACGATCATAATATCCCTCATTCTGATTATCCTTGTCTCTTGGAAGAGATCCCACAGAATACTCCCAGTCTGATTATTTCTGATTGCGAAGCTGATGATGAAGAATCTGATGGTGATGAAAGTTCTAATGGTGATGAAGATTCTGACGCAGACGAAGAAGGGAACAAGTCTGATGAAGATAATGAAGGATCAACTAAGAAGTAGTCTTTGTTTCTTTCTTTTATTCTCTGTAATACTTGTACATTTATTCCTTCTTTCTGTATATTTGTGTTTCTTTCATTTTGACTTACATTCATTAAAACAATTCTTCCTTGCAATATAGTTAATCAATATAATCATTAATTTTTGAATCTTTGAGTAAATCTATCATATGCAGACAAATAACATTTTCTAATTTCATTCATTCCCATACTTGCTTCTGTTATTTGTATCCAAATGAGAGATTTTATAATTTTTTCTTATTATATGCCTCAATTTCGCAGTTAATTATGTATAATTTCGCTATCTTATGCGAAGTGAATTTTGATTCCTTTCAAAATCTCATTCCTGTGTGGTCTTATTTTTCCTTCCTAATTAAAGATCTTATTATGCCACTTCTTGTCATTGCGACAAAATCGCAGGACGTCTTTGCACTTTTATGCAAAAACCCATTGATCTTTCTTTAACTTTTTCTTTTGTATTATAGCCTCTTCAGGAATGTTGCAACAATATGACAGGTCTAAATATTTTTGCAAAAATAAATCCCCATGACATTGCCGTCTTGCGACGAAATCGCAGGACGTCTTTGCACTTTCATGCGAAAACCCATTGATCTCGTCTTATCTTTTTCTTTTGTATTATTGCCTCTTCAGGATTGTTGCACAAATATAACAAGCCTTAATACCCTAGCGAATAAAAAGCCTCATGACATTTGCGTCTTAAGACACTTATCAGCTCCCTAATGGAGGATGCCGCCCTTATCTCCCCCCCGGTTGCCCCTTCAAGGAGGCGTACTTCTACCATACAAGGTTAGCTCCTCCCATCTAGTCTTAACAACAACCAGTTGTTTTCGCAGCCTCTTATCTCTTTTACCTATAGGGCTTATGGTTACGAGACTGCACCCTAAGTGGGGTTTTCTTCAGGCCGAGTGCAGTATAAACTAAGACTTGTCAAGAATGGAAAAGTACGCTTCAAACGTCCCTGGCACTCTTGACTCAACCGTTTAGCGCCTTGATCATATCTGCACTCCTTCGGAGAGTCCTTATTACCTTAGTCGCCCAACCTAAGTCATATGCTTAAGCTGAGAATCCAAGGTGCCTCTCCCGGATGGGATTTATTGACCCCAAATCTCCATGACTCAGGTTTCGGTGGTAGTGTAGCCTTTCCCTGAGCCATGCAACATGTACCCCCTTATATGACGTACTTTAGGTCTTACATTTGCCTCTTGCGAAATTGTATTCGCGAACTAGGGTGTACACCATAAAGGTTCGCCTCTTTCTCTTTTGTCATTTTTCTCTGATCATTTTCTGTAAAATTCGTTATCTCTGCGAGAGTCTCGCACATCATCATATTGTATTTGGATTTCGCTATCTCAATTTTGGCATTCAATCAAATGTATTTTTGAGAATTTTACTTATTGCGAGAGTGTCGCAACAACTTAATCATTCATACATTTCTTTTTTTTATTACCTTTTCCATCCTCTGCTTCTTTATTATTTTCTGCTATTGCTTCCTTGGTAGTGGTATGTTCATCATTTTTATTCTGAGCTAGCATTAGTTTCGCAACATCTCTTCTCCTTTTCTTTCGATTGTATCCACCATCAACCTCTCACTTCTCTGTGTATCTTTGATTTTGTGTCGCCAGTTTTCCTTCTTGTTTGCTCTTCCTTCGCAAGATTCTATCTCAGTTTCGTAACACCTCTTTCCTTCAATCCAATCTCCCTTTATGATTCATACACCACTGGGGTGAGGGAATTTGATGCACTGGTGGAAATTTGAAGCTACACCTAGAATCCCATGTAGCCAAGGTCGACCAATTAACGCATTGTAGGGTGATTCTACATCAACGACACATAATAAGATTTCGGAAGATATTCCCTTGAATGGAATTCACATAGTAATCTCCCCTTTAGGCTTGTTAGCAGTACCACTAAAACCATATATCTTATATGTTGATGGTATAAGATCATCATCTCTTCCTCCCATAGTTTTATAAGTATGATAAAATAAGATGTTCACGGATCTTCCAGTATCGATTAGAATTCTATTAATTGCCCATGAATCTCCAGCTTCATCATCCTCATCTTCTTTCGGTTTTGGATTAATTTCTAATTTTACCACCAATGGATTATCATGCACCTCTTCTCCTTCGGGAATTTCTTCTGCGGTAAAAGAAATGATCTGTTTCTGCCATTCCTCCAGTGGCGAGATTTTCGCAATATTCATAATTTCTCTTCCATCGTTATATATTGCGAACACTCTACTCAAAACATTGTCATGAAAATATTCGATTGTCTTATATGAATGTACGATAAAGTGACAGAATAGATTCTTTGCTTTTGTACCAACTTATATGAAGAATGTTTCCTTTTTTTTCATGGTGTTTGCTTTGTGATGCTCTCGTGGTGGTGGCAATGGTTGAGATTGTGGGTTCCCTACCAAAAAGTGATTTAGTTCTCCTTGATGTATCATTCTTAAAATAATTCTTTTTACATTTCTGCAATCATTTGTTGTATGTCCATGAAAATGATGATAAGAACAAAACTCGTGGCTTCTGTGGTTTGGAGGTGGTTCCGTTCCCATATTCCATGGTGTTGGTATATTCTCCATCAAAATTATAGCTTCCCATATTTTCTCCACACTTGCGTTTAGAGGTGGCATCTTGATTTCTTCCCATACTACCTTGTGACCTCCTTGTCCTCTATTATAGTTTTGTCTTTGACCTCCATAAGTTTCTTGTGGTTGATCGAGTCTTTGAATTTTGTTATTTCCACCACGATTGTAGAAATTTCTTTCTCTTTCATACTCCTCTTGATCTCGGCTTCCCATAGCCACCAGTTTCTGTTGATTGTTACCCGTCACCTTCTCTTGTTGTACTTGCGAAGTATTCGATACTGTGTTTATTAGCTTGGGTAATAAGCTTGCATTCGCTGTTTCTGAGATGGTGTTCGCAACTGGATATGATTCCATTTCATTTTGCCTCTCCTCTAGAGCAATGTATTCTTCTTGAAGTTCTCGCAATTCAGTCATTGTGATCGTATTATTGACTCTGAATATTTGGACATACAACAGGTTTGTTGCAAACATAGCATTGATAAATGATAATATAAGATATCTCTCATCTACACGTCCAGCCATTTCTCTACACATAGTTTTCCATCTTTTAGTCAGGTGCTTCAAGCTTTCGCCAATCCTCTGTTTTAATCCAAACACATCTTTTATACCAGGTCGCGAAGAATTATTACTTATATATGCCCCTAAGAATGTAGTCTGCAAATGATTGAAGGATGTTATTGTATTCTTTGGTAGACCTTCAAACCATTTTAACGCCTCTCCTGTTAATCTAGATGAGAAATATTTGCACAATACGACATCATGATTTTCCCATTGCAACATGCACCTCACGTAGGATTTAATGTGTTGAATTGCACAAGTTGTTCCATCAAAAGTGCTGGTTAATGCGGGAAAATTGCATTTCGGTGGTATTCCTTCTAATTGTACTTCCCTTGTAAATGGAGTTTTCGCAGCTTCTTCTATTGCTTCATCCAATTGTCTTCTGCCTACTTCTCCTCTATTATTTAGCAGTCCTCTCATTTCTTCTAATTCTTTCAAGATTTGTTTATTTACACCTGAATTTTGATCCATTGGTATTTTTAATTTCACCTCTCTTCTTTTGCGTTCATGTCTTTCCTCTCTCGCGAAATTTTGCATTTCTTCTTCCTTATCCTCATCTCGTCTTCTTCTGCGATTCTCTTCCTCATCTCTATCTTGAATTCGCATATGATGATGCCTTTCATTTTCCCCTCCATGATTTTGTTCATTTCTTATCAATTCCATTCGCTGTCTTTCATCCATCCTTTGTACTCTATCATACTCTTCATTGAGATTACCGTTATCCCGGTTTTGTGTACGCCCTTTTTCTCGGTTGTCGTGATTGTTCTGGCGAATTGTCTCCTGAAGCTCTTGTTCTTCCATTTCCGTTCTCAATCTTTCACGTTCGCAAATTAAACATGCTTGTCAACATAATGTCTTTCAATTTCTTCTTCAATCGTCTGTTGATTTCTTTGAGTTTCTCTTTCATGTAAAATTCTTCTTCCTTCCTCTCGATTTCCTTCCCATCTTGGTCATTTCGTCCCTGACGTTGTCTGTTCTTTTGATTTCCACCATTTTTCCCATCATCAAAAGTTTCATTTTGTGGAACATTACGATCATCAGCTCTTTCTCTATTTTCGCGGTATTCTTCATTAGGGTTTGATATCTCTTCTTGAATATTGTTTCCATCATTTATTGTGGGTGAGAGCGCAAAAACCACTTTTTTAGCCAATTTCGCCGCAAAAGCTTATTTCTCCAAAAACACCTACAGGGACATAAAAAGCCATAATAAATATAAAATCGAGCACTAATAATATATACAATTGAGATCATATAAGACACATAAATGCGTCTATCAAATACCCCCAAACTTATTATTTGCTAATCCTCGAGCAAATAAAATAGAAAATAAAATCCTAACTCACTGTCGCAGGCATCGTCGATTGCATTTAGCGTATGCAATAAGCCTTTAAACCCCTAGGTGTCCCTAGTGGACGAGTTATAGTCTCGGGAGGGCTTACAAGAGATATACCACAAAACCTTTACTCCAGACCTTAGCTATCTACGCAGAACCTTGGAAGGCACTAAAGAATCTCCTTGGTTGGCATACTTATTGACTACAGGAGGAAGTACCCTGATGCGAAATTCCAATTGTTGTACACGAGTTTGCACTCAAGCATACTAAAATTCATATAAAGTGACGGAGCTCTACTTAGATACTCGCACTATGTACATCAATATCCGGAGTCAAAACTAATCACATGGACAGATCAAGAAGATGGATATAGAAAAACATAGATGGTTTTGATGTTTACTAAGTGAACGACGTTTCCCATATCTGTCTGAAGGCCTCCGCCAAAATGAACCTATCCTAATGGATTGAGATATTAGTCTGACTAATATCAACACACTGGCATATACAAGGGAACCAGTAGTCGATAACCTAACTTTAGGTCAACACAACTGGCATATACAAGGGTACCAATGGTCGACTTTATTGAATTTATTCCTTTTGGTCAAATGGTCTGGTCTCATTTTTTTTTTTTCATAATATTTTTTTTTTCAACTTTTTGGTAACTACCATTTTTTTTTTTTTGTATCTCAATCACTCTAATTCACCCTACCATTGGTAACAACTTGAATCGTGAGCCCCACCTAATCACTTAGAGAAACATAGTTTAAAAACAAAATAAAATAAAAATAGAAGTGAAAAGGACTCGATGAGATATGGTGAAACTATCATGTTATTTCTAACACTTGAGCTCTGTGCTTTTATGACTAGACTCTTCTAGATGTTTCCATCTAATCAGATTGGTTCCTCAACTCCTACGATCAAAATGCTTCCATCCACTTAGATTAGTTAGTGCAATCCTCAATAGGCATAAATTTCTAGGTTCTGGAGTTTATTTATTCATACTGCAACTAAAAAGTTTCTCCCATACCCCCAAACTTAAATCTAACATTGTCCTCAATGTTCTAAAGATAAAATTAAAAGCATGAACAAGGAGAAACTGTTACCATTTGAAGCAAAAGAGATAAGGAAAGATATTACCGTGTCGCATGAATGTTGGGTTACCTCCAAAGAAGTGCTAAGTTTAATGTCTTCAGCCAGACTAAGAAAGGATTAGTCACCTCATAGAATCATAAAGTCTTTATTCTCTCTGAATTTCCTAAAACAAATCCACATAGCCGTATTTCCTTATTCACCTCTGTTTCCCTTTTCCGGCCACTACATCCCAATTTGATCGATCCAATTTCTTCTAGTAAACTTGTATAGCCATGAGAAGTCCATCCCAATCAATTTTTGGTGTTGAATCTCTTTAAAACTGCCCAAAGCTTCATGTCCAAAATCTGCAGACGTGAAGTCTCTTTTCCCGCCAAATATTTTTGATTCAAATCGTGAAGAAGGTGGGTGTCCCCCTATCCTGTGTTGTTCTCCCTTTAGCATCTTCCTGGAAATAGGTCACCCCTTAGAAATTAGGTTACCCCTTATCCAAAGTGAGAGCGCAAAAACCACTTTTTTAGCCAATTTCGCCGCAAAAGCTTATTTCTCCAAAAATACCTACAGGGACATAAAAAACCATAATAAATATAAAATCGAGCACTAATAATATACACAATTGAGATTATATAAGACACATAAATGCGTCTATCAGGACTATCACATCTTTCTCGTGATTCTAGCTGACGTCGTTTATCGTATCATTTCTGAAATTATTCTGCGACGTTGTTGTGTTGTGTTGTTGATAATTTCGCTGAGACATTATCATTGCGAGATTCTGATCCTACAGGCACATAACAGGAATGATTGAAGAAATAAAAAGTAGACTTAGGCAAATCCCGCAAGTCGCTATACAACACAACCACATGGAAGGAAATCAAGCGGTGGACGGATTAGAAAACCATGCAGCGGATGGAAGCCAAGCAGGAAACTATTCAACCAAAATCTGGGACCAGACAATCCCATTCTTTATCAATCACATTTTATTTCAACACTCTGTGGGTACCACATACCCACGACAAGTTGTAAATTAATCTTATTATAATAAACTCTATGCTTCAAAAATAAAATAAAATAAATAAATTAATTAATTAATTAATTTTTTTTTTCAAAAAAAAGTAAATGACAAAATAAATAATGGATAAGTAAATTAATAAGCTCATTGAGGATAACTAAGTAATTTACCTATCCTCAAATACCCTTTATCACCACATACTAGTTAAGGTAGTCATTTTGTATGCCCTAAAATTTTCTTGTATGTCTAAAACATGATTCTAAAGAAAATACAAGCACATTATTGGTTCCCCATTTTAAAGGTTTAGTGGGGAGGATCACGACTCTGCAAAAAGAATAAATAAGAAAAAACAAACACGTTATAGGATACCTTTCCGACTCAAAGTGTGACATGCCACCTTTAAAAACTAAATAAAAAAAAAATAAAAAAAATGAGGCAATAAGTAAGCCAGCAAGAAAATGGTCACGTGAATGATTTAATTAATTCAATGTATAGCATTAAAATAAGTTTAATGGAGTTGTAGCTGGATGGGGTCAGACTAAAGTAATTTAATCTAGCTACGTTATTGATGCCTCCTATGGCCTCTTGAGTGCTCAAGCTACCTAGAAAAAACAACAATGAAGGAAATGATGAGCAACTCATGGATTCCTACTATTACTTCAATCATATTAGCAATCTTCGCTGTTTTAATGATGTTCAGGAGAAGAAAATCATCATCCGCAATGGAATGGCCTGTTGGCCCAAAAACATTACCTATCGTAGGTAATTTGCACGTTCTTGGAGGCGATTCTGCTCTTCATGACATGTTACATAAACTAGCTCAAGTTTACGGCAGTGTAATGACGATATGGATTGGTAGTTGGAAACCTGTTATTGTTGTTTCCGAATTCGATCAAGCTTGGGAAGTTCTTGTTAACAAGTCATTAGATTATTCAGCTCGTGAAATGCCTGAAATTACTAAAATTGTTACTGCAAATTGGAGAACAATTAAAAATTCCCATTCTGGTCCATTTTGGGCTACTCTGAAAAAAGGTCTTCAGACTGTAGCATTATCACCTCAGAATATAGCATCCCAAACTGCATTACAAGAGGAAGATATGAGAAAACTGATCGAATATTTGAAAGTTGAAGCAGCTCTTAATAGTGGAATCGTCAATCCACTTGATCATCTCAAGAAAGCAACTGTTAGATTAATCAGTCGATTAATCTACGGGAAGGATTTCGATGATGGTAAGTATGTTAAAAATATGCATGATGAAATCGAATTCTTGACTCACATTAGTAGTTACCCTCAACTTACTGATGTATTCTAGTACTACTAGCAATGTAGTTGCGGAAAATCCCACAACTACACCCAAAGAAATGATAAGAACACTAAGTCAAAGTCATGCAAGTAAACTCAAACATTAATGATATTATTCATCCCTTGACACTAGATATGATCTTTACACAAACTTTGTATGGAGTAAAATGATGTTCTTATTGATCTCATGAAGATTTATACATGTAAAGAAGATGATAGTAAGATAACTCAAGTGTTTATCTCTTTTCTATTGGTGGTTTTTCTACTCTTGTTCTTGACTGAATTCTTTTCAACCTGCCTCTCTCTTCATTATTTGAACCCTTATATAGTTGGTCATCAAGGTAGAAGACAATTGAGTTCACGTGCAAGTCTCTGTTAGCCGATTCCTGCTCATTCTGTCTTATCTCTCGCGTTGTAGCTTCGTGCTCTTTGTATTGTGCTTGTCGCCAGGCTTTGGGAAATGTCACTATCTCTCGCGTTGCAGCTTCGTGCTCTTTGTATTGTGCTTGTCGTGTGGGTGTTCTCGTGTTTTTCCTCTTTTATCGCGTTGTAGTTCTTCGCATAATTTCTCTCTTCGCTTATACCAGTAATTATTTTAGTGAGAGCGAGGTTGTAGGTTAACTCTATGCGATATTTCGCCCCTACAACCAAGATCGAATTCTTGACTCGCATCTCAGTTCTCTTCTTCGATTCCAACAACAACAACCTTCAGCTTTCTCGAGTTTCTCCGTCACTCATCTATCATCTTTATCATCTTCCAATCAGTATATAATCTTTATCATCTTCATACTTGTTGCTTTCAGAATTCTCTCAAGACACTTTATAAGCATTACTTGAACCATGACTTAATCCTCTCCAACTCGTGACCCAGACTCAACTGTCTTTTTCACGTCATACCCATGTTTCCTAATTCAATACAACTTCTAAAAATAGTTTAATAAACCTTGAACAACAACATGAAAGTTCAACTCTGTCACTGACTGTCAACCTTCAACTAATCAATACAGAAGCCTTTTCTGCAACTCGAGCTCCAGCAAACTTCAAACCATCAAATCAAGATCATTACCCTCTCTTTTTTTTTAATGTAAAAGGTAAAACCCTTGAACTTTCGTGAAGACCCATGTCTTCATACCCTGTTCATCCTCGACTTGATGAATACATCAGTATTCTATTTACTATCACGATCATCATCAACCTGTTCATATCCATCGTTAACAGCATCAAAAAGAAAAAAAAATGAACGTCCTTGTGTCCATCTCTCCATTGAACTAATAGTAGAACCATCATCTCCGGAAATCAAATCTAGGGAAGCACCTTTTTCCTACTTTTACTCGTTCTCGATGTTGTTGTAGTAGCAACAAACTCTTCCTTTTTTTTTTGTAACTCCCGAACCTTCAAAACAACGTCACAGTAACACGAAAACCTTCAAAACGATTCTCTAACATTGTAAAAACAAAAATTTATAAATTTTCTCGAACTCTATCTTCTCTCCTCCTTTTCCTCTCACCTTGCTCTGATACCAAATATCGGATCGAGAAAGAGAGAGGAGAGCACACGCGGAAGCATAAAACGACTACATTGATAATCACTTTGGTATACAATTATTATGGCTCAATAGACTATTCATAGTCTCAAAAACTTGACGATCACTCAAAGTATTTTCCTAATAGAAACAAACTCTAAATAAAGCACACTTCTAGAAACACAACTCTAAGTATAGTAAAACTCTAAAACTAGCAACCAACACAACTTGCTTCTCAAGTTAACTCGACTTCCAAATATGACACGTTGTATCAACTTATTTTGTTGATCCAAACTGACTGCATCAACTGCAGTAGTTGATCCCAACTCTTTTCCATACTGCGTCAAAAATACTTGTTGATCCACTCAGACTGTATCAACTCTCATAGTTGATCCACAAACCAAATTACCATATCTTGGTTTAACTTCCAACATCCTCCCTTAAAACCAAGATATCATTCAACGAGAATTTCGTAACCCTCTTCTACTCCTCATCTTCTTCCATTAATCGACGTTAGCACGTCCTTGTCTCTTATCATTTTTTATTCCTCTTCTTCGATTGATAAACGTCAACATACAACTATTAGAAACACTAACAAAGGTAGCTCACTCACTATTCGAATTACTAACAATAGTAGCAGCACGTTCTTGTCTTTTCTCATTCTTCTTCAAAGGTACCACCAACAAACCCTTACTCCTTGATACTCGATTATAGATTATCCCAATTTCATGATTCTACCGGAATTCCGTCAATCAACAAACTCAATTCAAAAAAATGCAACACCAACTGCAATGTTAGGTAACAAACCAATCTTCTTCTTTTGCTTAACAACGTACAATCATCAATCATTACAAGCTTCTTTTCTTCTTCATCTTCATCGCAGCGGAAAACCATCCTTAACAAGCTAGAAACACTATTTTTGTGCTCTATTCAACTTGCTAACCAAACACGAAACCAATTCCTTTACCTACTTCACTCGCAGGATTTCCATCACAAATTAAAGCATTATAGATCATCTTCTTCTTTCTTCACCGAGCATTGTAGCTCGTCTTCTACTTTATCTTCTCTTCACATGTTACTTCAACAAGAGTCACAACTGTCAGTTAGTGTGACGTCTACTAGAAATGATCTTTTCACAGTTCACAAACCTTTATTTTCTTCTAAAATACACATGTTGCCATATCTTCACGACCACAACCTTGTTAATTGTTGTGAAGTTCTCCACAAATCATATGTATTATAATTAACCTCCTCTCGTTGATCACTCTCTTCTCAAATTCCAAACTGGAATTTCTTCACTTACTTCGCACAACTCATAGACTTCACTCGCCTACCTCTTGTTGATATTTACACACATCATCCTTGGTGATTCATATACTTCTCTTTCTTCACAACCTTACTGTTGTTTCTTCTTCTCTTTCTTCTTTGTTCCAGTCTCGCTTGTTAAAGTCGAAACTTTCACACTTCTTTGTTTCACAATCTTTTCACGCTTCTGCAACAAACATCACCTTTTTACAAAGTCTGCCACACTTTGTAGGATTTTCAAGTTTCTTCCACAAACTTTTCAACCACACCTTGGTTTCAACAAACATCACCTTAAACTCCAACATGTTATCATCCTCCCTTAATCTCAAACATCACCAACATTCCTTGTCATTCTAAGTCCTTGAATTCGAATTAAATGTCATCAAACTATATCAGTCCTTCTCTCGACTGCAATACCAACTTTGATCTTTTTTTATTTATTTCGATTCCATGACTTAACCCTTTCAATCAACTACTCACCCTAAGCTTCTTACCTCAACCAACATCAAATATGCTTTCTACAACGCCTCTGCCAGAAAACTGTCACACTCTTTCACTGTTATAACACTTAAGTTATGCTTACTGTCACACTTTCTTCTGTTACACTTCTGTAACAATTCTTCAGTAACACTTAACTGTGACATCCTTTGTCACAATATTGTTCATATGTAACAGGTCTTCTGCAACTGTAACACTAACTTCCAATAACACTTAATTACTTACTTTTTTTTTAGGTCGTGAAACCCTAACTGCTTCTTTGTGTCTAGCTTCTCTTTTTTGCTACTCCCACTCCACGGTCGGTTACAACAGAGAACCTTCATCAACCATTCAATGGCAGCAGACTCCATGACTTTCTTCTTGTCTTCAACTTTGCGTGATACCCCGAACCCTAACGACACATATCAGTTCTCTTCTTCGATTCCAACAACAACAACCTTCAGCTTTCTCGAGTTTCACCATCACTCCTCTATCATCTTTATCATATTCCAATCAGTATATCATATTTATCATCTTCATACTTGTTGCTTTCGGAATTCTCTCAAGATACTTTGTAAGCATTACTCGAACCATGGCTTAATCCTCTCCAACTTGTGACCCAGACTCAACTGTCTTTTTCACGTCATACCCATATTTCCCAATTCAATACAACTTCTAAAAATAGTTTAATCAACCACCGACTCCAATTGTGTAGCAAACATAGAAATTCCTTTTTCGAATCAACCACAGTCGATGGAAGCAGCTCTCTCCTTCTCCAAACTTCTTCTTTCTCTGCTAACAGTCAACAAACCTTGAACAACAACATTAAAGTTCAAGTCTGTTACTGACTGTCAACCTTCAACTAATCAATACATAAGCCTTTTTTGCAACTCGAGCTTCAGCAAACTTCAAACCATCACATCCAGCTCATTACCCTCTTCTTCTTTTTTTTTAACGAAAAAGCCCTTGACCTTTCGTGAAGACCCACATCTCCATACCTTGTTCATCCTCGACTTGATGAATACATCAATATTCCATTTACTATCACGATCATCATCAACCTGTTCATGTTCATCGTTAACAACATCAAAAAGAAAAATATTGAAAGTCCCTGTTTCCATCTCTCCATAGAACTAATAGCAGAACCATCATATCCGGAAATAAAATCTAGGGCAGCAACTTTTTCCTTATTTTACTCGTTCTCGATGTTGTTGTAGTAGCAACAAACTCTTCCTCTTTTTTTTTTTTTAAACTCTCGAACCTTCAAAACAGCGACACAGTAACACGAAAACCTTCAAAACAATTCTCTAACATCGAAAAAACAAAAATTTATAAATATTCTCGAACTCTATCTCCTATCCTCATCTTCCTCTCACCTTGCTCTGATACCAAATGTCGGATCGAGCAAGAGAGAGGAGAGCACACGTGGAAGCATAAAACGACTACATTGATAATCAGTTTGGTATACAATTCTTATGGCTCAATAGCCTACTCATAGTCTCACAA
The DNA here is from genome assembly GCF_003573695.1 of Papaver somniferum. NCBI lineage: Eukaryota > Viridiplantae > Streptophyta > Magnoliopsida > Ranunculales > Papaveraceae > Papaver > Papaver somniferum. Next base: position 153,309,999 of record NC_039359.1, on the reverse strand, counting down.
ACTTGACAATCACTCAAAAAAAATCCTAATAAAAACAAACTCTAAATAAAACACACTTATAGAAACACAAAAAAACTCTAAACATGGTAAAACTCTAAAACTAGCAACCGACATAACTCGACTTCTAAATATGACACGTTGTGTCAACTTCTTTTGTTGATCCAAACTGACTGCATCAACTGCAGTAGTTGATCCCAACTCGTTTCCATACTGCGTCAATAATACTTATTGATCCACTCAGACTGTATCAACTCTCATAGTTGATCCACAAACCAAAGTACCATATCTTGGTTTAACTTCCAACTTTTTCTTAAGTTGCAAAACTACCCCGAAGATGTAATCATATTCGCTATTTACGAAGCTTATCTTCTAGGCGTTGATAGTACTTCTACAGCAACCACATGGGCACTCGCATTCTTAATGCGGGAACCATCTGTTCAAGAGATTAAGAATTTTACAGCTGATAACAACCGTACAATGCTAAAAGTCGAAGATGTAAGCAAATTACCATATTTACAGCTGTTGTGAAAGAAACAATGAGGATGAAACCAATTGCATCACTGGAAATTCCTCATAAACCTTGCAAAGATACTTCATTGATGGGAAAGAAATTTGACATGAGAACTAATATTATGGTTAACATTCATGCTTTACATCATACTGAAAAAGTCTGGAGCGAACCCTACAGATTCATGCCAGAGAGGCTTCTACAAAAACATGACAAAGCGATGGAAGAATCACTATTGCCACTTAGTGCAGGTATGAGAATTTATGCAGGAATGGAATTAGGAAAACTTCAGTTTAGTTTTTCTCTTGCTAATATTGTTAATACCTTTAAATGGTCTTGCGTCTCCGATGGAGTACTTCCAGACATCAATGATCGACTATCGGGTTATGTTCGGTTCAGTAAAACCCCACTCGAAGCACGTATAGTTCCTCGCATGTAGTGAAAAATGATTGGAAATTTCATCTCATGTAGTGTTTTCTATCTTTTTACAACCAGGTATTCGTTTCAATTGGTGTAAGATTCAAAATAGTTTGAAAATAAACTCATCTATTTTTGATTCTGAATAATTTGAAAAGTTTGTTTTGATACGGGAAACTTGAAAATACATATATCCCATTTTGTATGATGCTTTTGGGGACATGTCCAAGATTGATGTCAGGCATTATCAAGCATGAGTTTTTTTTCTTTTTTGTTTGGAAAAGAAAGAAATCGAAAATGATTTACATCCCACAAGTTGTACCGAGTGAGAGAGTGGGGTGGGATCCACACTAAACCCACTCTGCTAAACCGTCGGGTTACCTAACTCTCTTACTCGGTATAACAAGCGGGATATGTAGCACTTCCGGGAAGAAATAAATTGGAAGAATGGAAGAATTCAACAGATATTATCCATGAAAGCTACACAAGAACCCTTGCAACAAAACAGAAAAGCAAAAAGACAAACTCCAAAACCCATTACTACAGACACCCCATTAATGTGGATTATACACTTGAAATCCATAAATAAATATTATTTTTTGAAGCATGCATTTTATTAAGAGAAATTAGTTTACAACTTGTCGTGGGTATATGGTACCCACATAATCATGAAATAAAATTTGGCTAATAAAAAGTGGGATTGCCTGGTCCCTGACTTTGGTTAACAAACTTCATGTTTGACTTCCATCTGCCACATGATTGGCCAATCGTCGGCTGCTTGATTTCCTTCACTGTAGTTGTGCTGAATAGCATCCTGCGGGATCTGTTGAAATCTAATTTTTATTTCCTCGATCATTTCTGCTATGTGCCAAGGTGGAGGTGTAGAGAAAGTGATGAAACGCAATAAATTTTCTGAGTCGGTTTCAAAGAGAACTCTTGGACATTGTCTTTCTGTTGTTGTTCTTGAAGCTAAAAGCATAGCCCAATTTCCGCTGTTAAAGCAGTTATGATTCCTAGTGGCTTAGATAGGGCCAATAAAGTTCGCGCGTCTGAATCTCTGCAGATGAATCCTTCCCCTGCAAATCCTGGATGTCCTCTGGCTGCTCCATCGGTATTAATCTTGATCCAGTTGATGGTTGGAATGGACCATTTTACCGATATTGTTGATATCCTTTTATCTCTTATTGGATGGTTAAATATCGGTTGATCTCCTGGAATGATTGATGGTGAAGAGTGTAGCGCCCTGTAGTATTCTTGTTGCAGTTTTTGTGCCCAATGTAGGATTTCTTCCGAGGTTGTTTATATTAGATAATCCTAGCCAGCCATAAGGTCCAAAATAGGAAACAGAAAGATGAGATTATAGATACTGATGCAGGTTGTTGTAGAATTTGGGAAATGGTTGTTTGGGGTGTTAAGTTGAAAGTTTGGGCGATATTGGAGTTTGGTGAATTTGTAAGTTGACTGAATAAGGTATTCCAAGAGTTAGTTGCCGTTGGACAATGAATTAGAAGGTGACTTGATAATTCTGGATCTGTGTTGCATCTTGGGCATATGTCTGAGTTGCTAAAATGGATGTGATGTAAGAGAGGAAAGGTTGGTAATCCTTCATTGATGGATTTCCACAAGTAAAGCAGAATTTTTGGTGGACATGGTAAAGTCCATAGAAATTTGGTTGGTGGTAGAGGGGTGTGAGTTGGTTGATCTTTGGTTAGACATTTGTATCCTGAAGATGTAGTGTAGTTTCCAGTTTTTGAATGTGGCCAGATAATTTTATCCTGCGGACTATTTTCGGGAAGGTGGATGTTTATGATTTTTTGGATTATAGGATTGGGAAGGGTGTTTAGTTTTTCATGATTCCAGGAATGAGATATTGGGTCGATGATATCTGCTACCTTTCGTATTGGGTAACATTGTGTTAGGTCTAGATTAGTTGAGTGTGGAATCCAATTGTCTTCTATTGGGGTTGATAATCCATTTCCAATACGATGAAAACTTAATTGTTGCATGGTAGGGACTATTGCTGCCAGTTGTCTCCATTGAGGACTGGAGGAAGAGGGTATAAATTCAATGCCTTGTAGAATTGGTTGTTGATTAAGATATTTTGCACTGAACATACTTCCACAGATAGAGTTAGGTTATTCATGTAGATTCAAGATTCTTTTCATGAGGAGTGCTTTATTATGATCACTACTTTTCCTTATTCCTAATCCTCCTTCTGATAGTGGTTTTGTTACTTTATCCCATCCTATAGGGTGTAATTTTTTAGTTGTAGAGTCGTGCCCCCAGAAAAATCTCTGGTGATACGATCTATTTGTTTGTGAATATTGGTAGGTAGGTTTTGTGTTTGCATGATGTGATTTGAGGTTGGAATTAGGGAGGTTTTTATTAGAGTGAGTCTTCCGGCTGGAGTTAGGCATTTTGTCATCCATCCTTTAGCTTTTCAGGCTAATCTCTGTAGGAGGGGAGCGAAAATTTGAATGGAAGTTCTTCCATGTTTGAACTGGACTCCTAGATAGGTTGGTGGTTTGATGTATCCGACAAAGTAAAAAATTGTTGGAGATTGTTTATCTTGGTTGGGTCTAGATTTGGGTGATGAATGGTTACTGATTTGGTAATATTGATTGATTATCCTGCAGAAGTGCTATAGGAGTGGAGCAGGGTTTTAAGGTGTTGGTTACTCCGGTCTGAAGCTTTGTATGTGATTAGTAAATCATCTGCATACATTAAGTGAACAATTGGTGGAGCTTTTTTTGATATGTTAATACCTTGAAATAATTTTTGGTTTTGAAGGTTTCCTAGATTTGTAGATAGGATTTCAGCACATATATATATATGATAAAAATGTAGGAGGATAGTGGGTCTCTTTGTATGATACCTCTACTTGCGCTGATATAGTCATGGGGTGTACCATTTATGTTGACCGAGTATGTAACTGTTGTTACACATAGCATAATGTATTCTATAAAGGCTGGTGGAAATCCTCGTTTTGTAAATGATGTTTTGATGAAACCCCAATCTAAGCTATCATAGGCTTTCTGGATTTCTAGCTTGAGAGCTATTATTGGGTCTTTGGTGAGGTTTGAAGCTCTAATATGATGGAGTAGTTCCCCTGAAATTTTTATATTATCGTGTATTGATCTTTGTGGAACAAAAGCACTTTGGTAAGGGCTTATTAAGAAGGGGAGAAGGGGTCTAATTCGGTTGACTAAATTTTTTGAAATGATTTTATATGTGACGTTACATATCCTTATGGGTCTGTATTGTGATGCTTTTGAAGGATGGTCGACTTTTGGTATTAGTGTTATGTTCGTGTGATTCATGAGAGGGTGCATATTTAAGTTATTAAAAAAACTTCTAACCATTGCTATCAGTTGGGGGTGAGTTGTTTCCCAGAAGACTTTAAAAAACTTACTTGTATAGCCATCTGGACCTGGAGCGCTTTCAGAATTTATGGAGAAGAGATTTTGTTTGATTTCTGATGTAGTTACTTCCTTCGTAAGTATTTCTGACTATCTGGATGTTAATCTTTTTCTGATGTTTGTAAAAAGATCTTCATTTATCACTGTAGGCGGCGTCGTATATTGTTGAGTATAATGATCCAAAATGAGTTGAACAACGTCTTCTTTTTTTCTAATCCGGTTATTTTGTGGGTCTTGTAGTTGTTGAATATTGTTACAGGCTCTGTAAATGGTAGTTTTAGTGTGAAAAAAGTTGTGTTGAGATCTCCTAATTGTAGTTGTTTCTCTTGTTGTAGCCAGTATTCCAGATCAGATCTCGATTGGGTTGCACAATGATGTTGAGTGTGCTTTATGTTGGATGTCGATTTCTTGATCATAGTTGGTAGGTGGCCAAAAATTACTTTGTTCCATTCCAGGAGTGTTTGTCATGGTTTTTATGAGTTTGAGTTGGAGATCGAGAGTAGGTTCATTATCTTGTTGTTGTTCCCAAGATGATTCAACTACTTACCTGAGTTGGGGATGAGAGAGCCATAGGTGTTAAAATTTATAATTTTTTGTTCCTTGCCAATCCATTGCTTTCTCTTGTAGTAGTATTGGTGCGTGAACCGACGCTATTCTTGGAAGATGGGTAACCGCTGCATGTGGATTTGCCGTTCTCCAAAGTTGGGTTCCTAGAGCTCTTTCTAATCTTTCCAGAATGTTGTCTTGCCCCATTTGATTGTTTGTACAGGTGTAGGGGTATCCTCGGAATGCCAAATAGATAAAACCCATCTGGTCCATCAGATTGAGTAGAGGTTGAGATTGATCATATGTTACTTGTCTTCCTCCTTTTTTTCTGATTGATCTAGGACGTCATTGAAATCTCCTAGTAAAATCCAAGGTATGGATGGATTGATATTGTTAAAGATTGTTGAAAATTCTTGCCACAGGGTTTTTCTTGTATCGGGTATGGTGGACCATAGACACCTGTGTAGTACCATGTTGGTTTGGAGGTGGTGGCGTAACTTTTGTATGGATTAAGTTTTGAGAGTGAAATATTATTTGGATATTTAGGTTGTCTTTCCACATTAAGCACAATCCTCCTCGTCTTCCTATTTTTGGTACAGTGAAATAATTATTGAATCGTAGGGTTTGTGATAATCTTCTCATATGTTGCTCGTTAGCTAAAGTTTCAGAGAGGAATAATATGCTAGGTTTGTGTAGGGAAACCAACCCTTTTAAATGTTGAACAGATGATGGGAGGTTAATGCCTTGACATTTCCAAGCTAGAATAGTCATTGTGAGTTTATGGTTACTAGTTTTAAATGGGCTTGCAAGGAGGGAATGAGAGAAAAAGGTATAAATGGGCTTGCAAGGAGGAAAATGCCTGCAAAATGGAAAACCAAAGAAGATGGTCCTAGTGAGTCTAGAGACAGAGGAGGTTAGGCAAGATAGTATTATAGATCAAACAACAAACAATATCAGGCTAAAGGGAATGAGCTGAAAAGAGACAGTTGAAAAGCTTAATGAATTAAAAACAGAAATTAGAACAGGAATTAGATGACTAAAAGGTCACAAAAGAGAAAATAAGGAAGGTATTGTCTAACTTAAGGTTAAGTTTTGTTATTTACTTAACTGGACACTAAATATTAAATGTAGCAGAGGCTAATAATCAAACATACAATAAAATAAACTGTAGAATTTAGAAATAAAGGTAGGTACTGAGATAGATTAAGTTAGAAGTTAAAAAAATATCCTAATTATAAGATAATGAGTTAACTATTAGTGCAAAATCAGTACAACAAGCATTTCAGAGGTGAATATTGAGATCAGCTATCATCCAGAACAACCAGCCGACTCAGAGCATAAAAAATACGACACTTAACTAGAAGGAAAATAAGTTAGATGCTGATGCACTACTATTGAACAGAATAATTAGATGCATACACACAGGAAATATACACATGTAACATAATCTAAGTGAGCAAGCAAAAAAGATGGAACCCAAAAACTTATAACCACCAGCTCAACCTAGGTTCTACTTGGGATAACTAGCAAGCATAACTATACATACATATATGAAATATTAACAGAGTGAACCACAAATTTGTGATATCCACCGGCCCTTAAATGTGTCTTTTTTTCTTTGGGTGAGTCTGATCATAAAGTTGTTAGTATTGTCATTATATAGTGGCTGCAGGTGAAGCTAAAGTGGTAGGTTGTGTAGATTTTTCTTCAACGGAGGCAGTGTTGAAGGTGAAGATAATTGAACTCATAGATGGTGTAGTAATTTTTTGATCCATAGTGTCTGACTAGAACCTTTTAGTCGGCTGAAAGATGTTAATCCATTGATCATGTTCTTCATCGGTGACTATCCTTGAAGATTATGTGCCTGATGAAGTACCAATGCCAGCACTATGAAGGTAGGATTGCTGCTCGGGGCTGAATCGCTTTATGGCTGGCCTTCGAAGTTCAGTATCTGATATTAGCTCTGATTCTTCAATGTCTGATACCAGGAAAATTGAAGGATTGAGAGGTTGTTGCAGTTCAACTGGTAGAGATGGTGGCAGAGGCATAAGTTCATTGACTGGATCTTCAAGTATGTTGTTTGCTTCAACTAGCCAAGCCTCAGAGATGGTTCTGGCAGAGTTTGAAGATGAATCAGAGTGAAAACCATCTTGCTGATACCCTTCTCCATCGAATAATGAGATAGCAGACTTGTTTTGATCAGAGGATGCAGGGGAGCCAAAGGGTTTGAACCCCAGTCACTCCAGACAGGATCTTCAAAATCCACATTGTGAATCATTTCTTCATAGTAATCATCATCATATTCTGGTTCAACAAAAGGTCCAAGTGCATGAAGATCGGGCTGAGGGGGATCTGGTGAAGGAGCTTGAGGCAGCATATGCTGGTTGTTGAGCAAAAGTACATCAAAGCAATCTTGGTGTTCATGACCAAGTCTGTGACAGAAGCTGCAGAACAATCTAGGGAGCTCTTGATAAACAAAGTCAATCCAGTTAACACTCAATCTATCATTAGGTGCATAAGTACCAAATGGCAGTGGTTGAAAAATATTCATTCCGAGCCTTATTTTCATGGAGCTGTAACCATTGAAGTGGTAAATGGGATCATCATAATCTATTAGTTCTCAAAAAACTTGAGTGTTCTTCATGATATTAAATATTCAGGTCTGTTCAGGGTATAGTTTGTGAAGGGTTATCTCAAATATCTCAGAGATGATTTCAAAGTTTTGAGGAAGTACAGAAAAGCTACAAGGTTGAAATAAGAATGTATCTCCAGAGATCACCCTGGTTCCTTGCTTAAGAACATTAAACATTTCAAGACTGGATTCAAACTTAATCAGATAAAAGCCCCTACCAAGCTTGCTAACAGAAATCTCACCAAGCAGCTTCCATCTATATTTTAAAGCATTTCTTAAGTGAAAGGAATTTTTGTTTATTTTTGTTAAAAAACAACCAACTAATTGATCTTGCCATTGTTTGTCAGGAAAAGAAGCTTTCCTAGCATGATTATTAAGAAATCTATTGTAAAAAACATCTCTAAACACACAACTGGACATAGAGATGACATCATAAGGTTAAACAGAACAAAATAACCAGAGTAGGAACAAAACAAGCAAGGATCTAGGGAGAAGCAAGAGAAAGGGTTGAAAGCAAAGGGGTTTGATTGAGCAGTATTTATAAGAGAATTGAACAAAGAGAAACTTGTTTTTAAATAAAAATAAGATAATGAAATTTCGGTTCTGTGATAATTAGGTTTTGAAGAAAACATGGAGCTGTATTTGTATTTGATGAATTGATAATGGTTACAGCTAAAAATAAGGCTCATAATTACCTGTGTTTAATCTCCTATTGCCACTTCAAAACCTCAGCTGAAAAGGGTATATAAAAAAGATTATGTGAAGACAGCAACACACCAGGGGATGAACAATGCTCCTTGGAACTTGTAGAGAAGACCAGCCGCATAGAGGACCCACTGTCTCATCAGAGAAGAGAAAAGTGAAAGCTCGTGATGAAATTGATTTTCGAGGGGCGTAACTAGGGTTACTTTTGAAATCAAATCAAATCCGTGTATAAAATCCATCAAATATGTTAAATCAATTCTTCAGAATACATCATCTGGTAATCAATCGAAAGATAGCTCCATTGAAGAGACCACAACACTAAGAAGCTTGGGTTAAATCAGCAGCATCAAAAATTAGGTTTAGGGGAAACACCAACATTTAATCAGACCACCTCAAAGTGAATCGACTACATCGTGAAAGGGCCCGTGGGTATGAGGTTTAGCTGAAAGAAATTTAAACAATCATAATAGTTTGATTGGGTATTAGGGTTGTAGAGGAGAAGGTTTTGAGTTTTGACTAAGGGTGAGTTGAATCAGTTTTTCTCCAGATTCGCAAAGCGTTTTTTTACCTTGAATGATCTTCTTCTTTTTTTCTCTCCATGAATAATGATATGATCTTGGTACTAGTACTAGGAATGCAGCCACAGTCGTCATTTCTACAGAACTTAGGGAAATGCGAAATGGTAAAATACAAAATATTAAGTGAAAACTAGTCGTATTACATACGAAGTTGATGGTGATACGCTACGTGCATGGTCCGAGAGAGATGAAGTTGATGCCAAGCTCTACCAAGCTTATACTCCCTCTAAGAAACGAAATGAAAAGTTTTTCAGAGAACAACACCAAAAGTCACAAGTCAAATGAGAAAAGTTTCTTGAACCAAAATACAAGTCAAGAAACATACCAACTCCGAAGAGATATGCAAATGTACTACTATTAAATTCCATTGAAGACGACTTTGCTTAGATATCCTTGTATTTGGACTGTTGTTGAAGTTTGAAGAAGAAGTTTAGAAATCAACATCAAGAAGACTAAAACCACTACTACTGAAATTGGAATGGATTCAAAATTTCAATAGCTCGCCCCGAAAATGAGATAACAAAATGTGTTTTCTTGAAAAGGGCACGTGGGATGGTACTTGCTAAATGCTAAAGCTCGTGGGATGAAGTGGTGGTGGGATGGTACTTGTCAGTACGATATTCCATACGCAAGCTGCAGTACATCATTACTTCTCTTCTTGTTTCAAGTAAACCACACTAACAACCAATCTTTGAGTTTTGACAGAATTGGTTAAAAAGACCAAAATCAACAATTTCTGGGTGAAAAGGACATTTAGATTTTGATACTGTTTAAATGGACAAGAATGAAAAAATAGTCAGGATGTAAACAGTTTCATCCTACCAATTCTCAAAAAAAAATTTTATTTTTAATTTACATCAGGATGCATCCAGTTTCATCCTTACTATTTTTTAAGGTTAAGTCACGATGAATCCAGTTTCATCCTTGCTATTTTTTTGGTGTCCATTTCACCCATACTAATTTTTACTCGTCCATTTGAATCATGTTTTAAAAATATTTGCACAAATGACCCATTTTCCGTTGAATTTTTCTATTCACAGTGCTTCTTGGTAAAGATGTTTGACGCAAAGGTTTCCACGTTATTGAATATCGTACTGACAGTAGAGATTAACGTTGACGAGAGTTGCAGCAGGGTTTATGGTTGAGCTTCTTTACTAAGGTTGAAAATAAGGTCTGACTCTGAATTATGTCATAGAAGGGGTAATTGTTGGGTAGTTGGAGTATGGTTTGAATGAACTCTATTTTATTTATTTTTTGAAGCGATTGAATGAACTATATGAAGAGGTTAGTAGAAATTATGCCAAATTATCAGTACTGTACTCCTATATATACAACCTCGGCGGATTTGAACCAAATTAAATAACTTGTACCGGCACAGACATTGGATAGTATTACCCAGGATTTCAATGCTAAGGAGTATTCCTTAGCGGGAAAACTTGAGTTTGCATAATGTTGCGAGAGAGTGCGCTCCTCTCTAGGCCTCTATAAACGAGTCAGCAGATGCTCAAACCAACATGCATTAAACGAATGTCAGAGACTTTTAAGAGACATTTTTCAGTGTTGACTAAACCATCCGAATTCCAAAAGAAGAAAATCGGGAAGACGCAAATCATTGGAAACGCATCCTCAATAACGGTATGCATGCATGTTGGCGTTTCATTTCATACATGGGTTTTGCTATAAAAGATTAATATGGGCAACAAATGAAACCCCAAAATTTTGCTTGTCACTCTAAAAAAAGAAGCTGAATCAGATATAAGGAATAGCAACAAAGATGTCAAGCATCCCAGAAAAGCTCTACCTTGATATCCTTTTGAAGGTACCAGTCAAATCCCTACTAGTTTGTAAGTGTGTTTACAAGAGTTGGCTTGCCATAATTTCCAATCCTGATTTTGTTAAATCACATCTTGATCTGACTATTCAAACAAACAACCCCAATTTCTTGCTTATGAACTATGAAGGAAATGATGTAATCCGCTCTATAAGTTGTGATTCTTTAACATCATCAAGTGAGCGTAATTGAAGATGATCTATTGAAATTGACAGATAATGTTAGTCGGTTGTGGTGTTCATGTAATGGTCTAGTGTGCATATCATATCCTTCTGGTACTGGTTCTAGGACAATCTTTTGCAACCAGAGAATACAGGGTGACACTTATACCCAAAAAACCAAATAGTGTGTGCATATGTGCTTTAGGATATGATCAGCACGCTGACGATTACAAGTTGATAGTTGGGGATGAATACAGGAATCATTCAGAAGTTCAAGTATATTCATTGGCATCAGATTCATGGAAATGCGCTCCAACCGTACCCTATTCTTTTTCTTCTGAATATTATACTCGAGAATCCGGGGTGCTTTTCGACGGGCACCTTCACTGGTCAGCCCTAGACCCAAACGATTTTAAAGTTATAGTTACTTGGGAGATCAGTAACGAAAGATTCAAAAAAGTGCAACTACCAGAAGAATGTTGGATGCACAATGAATATTCGGTTGAGAGTTTGGGAGTGTCAAATGGGTGCCTTTGTGTACTTGGAAAATTTCGCAATGATGTTGCAGTTTGGGAGATGCTGGATTATGGAGTTGAAGAATCTTGGACTAGACGCTATATCATTACTCATGGGAGCATCACGAGGGACCGATATTTTTTAAAGCTAATATGGTCTTTTGAGAATGGTAAGTTTCTATTCACGAGTTATAATGTTCTATTTATGCACGATCCAGAAGATGGAAGCGCTATAGAACTAAATATCCATAACACTAGGTTCAAGGGCGATTATGTTGAAAGCTTAGTATCGCTTAAGTCTGGTACTTATGTTGGGAGAGACGGTCGAATAGAGGAATTAAGAAGAGAATCCTGAAGAAGTATTGGAAGGGTGAAAAAAGAAACCTTTAGAAGGGTGAAAACATGTAAAAATGAAAATGTTATTAGTTCTTGTTGTTGCTATATTTCTCCAGTTTCTGTCATCAGTTTTAGATTGGTAAATTATCAGTGTGTTATAAATTTGGCACTTTATTATGTTTCATTTCGATTTCTCATAAGTTTGCTTATGTTTAAACCCTTTTAGTGTATGTTGTGAAGTTAATTTGTCGATAATCAATAATAGGCGTGATTCTCACTTATTCGCATCGTTTTAGTTCTATTAATATTCATGTATTGGAGTTCATAGCTTTACTAATGGAGAATCACAAAAATAAGCTCAACGGTGAAGCCGAACATGAAGTGGAACACAGAACTCTAGCGATGTGGGAAGTATCTCACGGCGGTCGTCCTTCGACTTCCATGCTTGTTTCAACATTCTTAGGGTGCTCAACAAATACGATCCCTACATCTCCCTAGGAATTCCACCACCCGCCGAGAATTGACGCCTATGTAGTAGTTGTTTTAATCTAATATCTTTCTTTTATTCTCATGTATGATGTGGTTGTTCAATGCAGTATGTTTTATTTATGAGATTTATGGTGCAATGTTTAATCCAGGAAAAAATTAAATTACTTGGCGCAAATGTGAAGACATCCACATGTTTTGTTTTAGATAATCATAATAATAACACAAAATAAACAGCAAACTAAATAACATAATACCATAGTGAATCGATTTGTCCTTCAACTTCAATCATCCCACTCCACCAAAAAACACCTAGGACATTCCCAGAAATGCCTTCCATACGTGTCTTCTTCAGAAGAAGTCCGCAAATGCATAAAAGTCTTGCAACTAGGATTTGAGCATCCACTGATTCTCTGTGGACAATGTATGTATTTGTGATCTCCATACCCACAATGCTTGCAGTGTAATAACTCCTTCTTCAATTTGGCTTTAAGTTTGAAGTTTTTGCAGAGTGTTGCAATCTTTTCTTCTTCTTCTTTTTTAATCTTCGTAGCATCATCTAACATATGTGGTTCCTCTGGAGAGTTGGGATCTTGACATTGCAAATACCTGAGATTTTCCGGTTGTGATTCAATCACCATTCTGATGCGTGAACAACCTTCCCGCGGACACTTTCAATACATCCAAGGGCATTGCATAAGACTGTGGTTATCCATGAAACATAATGGACAAACCTCTTTTGCTTAGACACATAATATTTGCTTCGTTTTGCCGTTAGAAAACATGGTGGATATTGAGAAAGAAATCTGTTGGTTTGGTTGAGAATAAAACCTAGTGTTGTATTTATAACAAAAAAACGCCCCAACTACGATGTGGTCGGCCGCATACTAAGAGTATGCGGCCCCTCTTTCCTTCTTGACGCGTCCGGGTCTCAACGAAATTTACTTTTTCAAACAGTTTTGGTAAGAAAAATGGTCATCAAAATAATAACCACTTATACAAAAAGTAATAACTTCCAAAGATAAGATAAGGAGAACTTTTTATTTTTATTCTCTAGATTTTGTCATCATTTTTTTTCTTTTCTCCTAAATTTCTTTCCTCCTAAAATATCAAAAACTCTGTGATTGAAGTTATAGAACACCGCGATTCTAATAAATCCGGCTAAAACATAATTAATTGTTGAAGAAGTTGAAGAAGATTACTCTTTATGAATCTCCTAACAGGAAACAAAATAAATCACAACCCTCAAGTAAGTAATTGTTTATGACACTTATGAATGTTTTGTGTTCTGATTTCTTATCAAATTTTAATTTGATTAATCAAGTGATGTTGAAAGAAACAAAAAGGAGAGAATAATATTGAAGTTAATTGGAGGATTATCTCTTATCATAACTAAGAAGAGGGTTTGTTGTTTCCCAAAAATTAGAATTTTTGTTTCTTTCAGAAATTGGAATCTTTGATTTTTATGTTTATAAGAAATTTGTGATATTGCATGAATGATTTCTATTCCATCTAGATTACTATTATCTTTTTCCTAAAACTGTAAAAGTGAAATCTCTTTTAAGAATAAGACGTGTCGAAAAGAGACGAGTGTATGCGGCCCAACCACATCGTAGCCGGGGCGCAAAAAAATAAGTGTTGGTAATTCGAACGGGCGGTTTTACTACAAACGTCAACTCCTATGGTAATTCAAATGGGCGGTTGTAGTAAAGCCGCGCGGTTTTACTAAAAACGCCAACGACTAAATTTCCAACGACTCGATTTTCTTTCATGACCTATAAATTCCAATCTTCTCATCTCCAAAATCACATCTTCTTCTTCTTCTTTTTTCTAAAACTTTTAATGTCTGTCACTCTGCAGAAATGTCTGTTAGAAATCGTGGTACCAAGTTTATTGAAGAATAGGATATAACTATGTGCAAAGCATATTATTTTCGTAGGGTAATCACTGGTATGGGCTCTCAAGACGGTTTTTTTTGGGAGAACGTTTTTCCAATGTTCGTCTCACTGACGGGAAACCCAGGAAACCGAGATGCTTGTCGATTGGGTGCTCGTTTTTAATCTATTAGACTTGCAGTCCAGCCATTTCTTGCTCTGGTAATGGAAATTGATCGAGAAAAGTTCATCGATGTAATTGAAGAAGAAATAATCCAAACAGGTCTTGATAATTGGAAGGAAGCTCACGGTAAACCTTTTCGTTACGAAGCGTGTTTTGGAATTCTAAAAGATGGTCCATCTCAAGCACATCTCTACTGCACTCGAATGCCTCTCCCGATCTTTACAATGGAAGAAGATGTTACTCTTGTTCGATCTTGATTACATCGTATGATGAGACCAATGAACAATGATTATTTCTGGGAAAGCGTATTGGGACATTTTGTAGCATCCCGGAACGAAACCATAAGAAACAGTAAGAGCCTAGAACTAAGAATTGCATTCATCACTAAGGAAGTCAAACATTATACGGAAGTTTTGTGGATGGTTCACCGTAGCAATTCTGGATTATCCCATGAAGAACTGGTGAGTATCTTACCTTTGTCCTCATGGACTCAACTACATGGTAAATATCTGAACTTGTTGTTTATCTATTTTACAGAAAACCATCGCTCAGACCAAGTTACTGAAGAAAAGCGGAAGAGAGTTTAAGCATTTTGAATGCTATGAACTCTACAGAGAGAATGTTGCTGGATTTGATGTAGTTTGATGTTTTTGTTGTGGTTTATTAAATTGTAGTTTGATGTTATTTGCAAGTTTAAATTGTAATAAATTTCGCTTAATTTGAAGTGGAAATCTATTTTAAAATCTAAATATTTTTTCATTGATATTACTGCCAATTCTTTTACAAGATATAAACTTAGACAATAATAAAAAGTACTAAACAACTTCAATAAATCAAGTACAAGTTTTATCCTCCTGTTTATGTTCATTTGACGTATCTCCCATTCAACGCGCTCTTTCACAGTTTCGCCTTTGTTTTTGAATTTTTTGTTGCTAACTTTCAAAACTGGAGCTCTTCTTTGTCTTTTAGCAGAACATTTTTTTGGAGAAACTTCAAAAACTTGCACTTCCCTCTTACAATTTTCATTTTTTTTAAAACTCTCACATATCTTAGAAACAACAGCTTCAAGTTTTGCATCGCAAAAAAGTGTGATCACCTTTTCAGCCATTTCACCAACAATAAACTAAAAATTTGAAATAGATTTTAAAAGAGAAAATTCAAGAGAAGTGAATTTTGGTGGGAGTGAATTGTTTGAAGATGATGGTAATTTAAATAGGTAAAAAGTGAATTTGAATTTTAAAAAAACTACCAAGTTGGAGTTTTTCCTACAAACGCTAGCGGTCTTGCTGGAGCTCCGCGGTAATTCTTCGAACGCCGGCGCTTGTGCTTTCAACGCCTGCACTTAAGCTTCGCATGCTGGCGTTTATCCTTAGCTCGGGAGCTTGATGATCAACCGCTTATTGTTGTTCCATAGTGGAGAAACCCGTTTGGTCCACCTGGATCAACAACAAAATGGATTTGGGCATTGCCATATGAATTGCCCTACAGTCCATATGGAAGCCTTTCGATAATCTAGGAATTATCAATAGGTACCATTATAGTGTTCTTAGTTAGTGGCAGGTCCACCCATTAAAGTCCACTAATCAGAGGTCCATAATTAAAAGAAAACGTGAAAATGGACCAATTTTTTTAAGCCCAGGTCCTGTACACGTGCGGGACCAAAGATGTGTATTTCAAAAATTCCTAAAATAACCTTCACCTAACAAATAACATTTTAAGTTTTCTATATTCTCGATCAAAAAAATTCAGATCGGTTTTCTTCTCTCCTTTCTCTTTCTTCTGCTGTTGTTGGTGCTGGTGAATTTAGACGTAGGGTTTCTGAAGGTCGCCCTCTTTTTGCAGGTATGTTATCTAATATTTTCTATAATGTTTGTTTTTGTTTTCTGTTATGCTTTCAACTGAATCATAAAGATTAGATCGATTTCATGATTTTGGTAACTCGATTATAATGATGTTCTCTATGTTAGTGATTTCTGTGATTTACATTGTTTATATTTCTATTTGTGAATTGCTTTTTTTGTTTTTGTTTTTATAAATCTTCTTTGTGATTGTTCGATTCTGTTGTTTCTCATAGATTCTTAAAAAAGTGAGACATCTATGCTTTCGATTTCATTATCTTTCTGTTTTCGCTTCAAAATCAGGCTTGTTTATACTTTCAGATCGTATTATCCAGCAGTACATATACGGAATACTCATAAAGCTCGGTCGTTTTTATTCTTTTTTATGAATCTTGTTCATATTTATTTTGTTATTTGGTTATATTATCATATTTTTGATGATTTTAGCTATCGATTTTATTATTTTTCTGTTTTCGATTTGTTTGTACTTTCAGATCGTATTATCCATCAGTACATATATGGAATACTCATAGAAACTGCTCTTAGATTCTGGTTCTTTCATAGATCTCTCATTTTTTTAATTTGATCCATCAGTACGTATGTGAAATACCGTATTATGTGCTTCGATTCTGTTGTTTCTCATAGATTTTTAATTATTCTTGTCATGAAGTTGATTTGTAGTTCATGAAACTGCAGTACATATATGACATACTCATAGAAACTTCTCCTAGATTTTGTTTCTTTCATAGATCACTACAACAAAACATGGTTTTTTCAATGAAAAATATCGTCACAAATATTTGATTTGATGTCACAAATATATTTTTCTGACGTTTTTTTGTTGTCGGGAAGTGCGTTATAAAAACAGGTGTTGCAAATAATCCAACCGACGCTAAAAGCGTCACTTATGTCGAAGGTTCTTTTCAGTAGTTTTTTGTGTCACAAAAATGTTTCTTCGTCACAAATAGCTTATGCGTCACAAATACTGTTTTTTTCATTTATACTGAAAAATCCTTTATGTGACATTCGTGTATGTAACAAAAAGTTTTTATTTATAACGATTGAAGATGCCACAAACAATCCTTATTTTCAACGCATTAATGCGTTATAAAATTGGCGCATACGCAGCGGATACACCCGTCAGTAATAAATCTTATGTATAACGGTTGAAGATGCCACAAACAATCCTTATTTTCAACGCATTAATACGTTATAAAATGAGCGCATACACAACGGATACACCCGTCGGTAATAAATCTTATGTATAACGGTTGAAGATGTCACAAACAATCCTTATTTTCAACGCATTAATGCGTTATAAAATTGACGTATAAGCTGCGGATACACCCGTCGCTAATATATGTTATTTTCAACACGTAATAACATCGTGAATAATAATTATATACTACGTATTATTATGTCATATAAATAATTATATTTACCACGCATAATATTTGTAGATACAAATATAATATGGGCCACGTTTATAATCGTGGAATATATATACGCATTTGCAACGCAGAGCTTCAAATTTTTGGGAAGGAATTATCCGTCGTATTACAAATTTATAAAAGTAGGTCTCATATTTTTCAAATTTACTCAGAAATTGTAATTCATCAAAGTTAGACTACTAAATTTTTTCGAAAAGAAGCAAATCATAAATAGAAAATATCTACAATGTTCATTAAAGGACACCACTAATTAAGAAACTTAACATTCTAAACTGAAGAAAAGAAATGATACCACTACAAATTTCAAAAGTGAAACATAAAGCTAATTCTAAACTGAAGAAAAACACGATACCACTTGATTTTACATAAAGCTAAAAAAAGAAACAGAGATGCACATCTCAACTGTTGGTCCCTCAACAATCATCTCAAGAGGTGCTTTGACGGTTCTCAGGAGTGCTTTGATGGTTCTCAGAAGTGCTTTGACGGTTTCCCTGTATTTCAAGCAACATTCTTCTTATATCCATTGTGTCAGTCACCAGCCCCTGTATTGTGCGATTTTGTTCTTGTTCATTGTTGTTGAAGATGCAACTAAGAACGATTTACTTGATCCTTTTACTTCAACATCTGCTTTGATTTTAATTTCAATTCCAAACACTTGGGGAAAAAACAGCACAAACCTGTGATCCCGGTTTAGGGGTACTGCACTTTCTCATGTTGCAAACTGTTTGAAAAGAGAAATTAATATTTCTGCAATTTGGACAGGTCCAACCACTGTCACGAGTCGAGTCTACAAGTTTCGGCAAACTGATAGTGGAGACATCAGTATGGAATAGGACGTGCTCTGACAGCAGAAAATTAAGCAATACCATTTACGATAACAACTTCATATATGCTTACTGACTGACTTTCTTGGTGGATTTTCATCTTGAAATAGCCCTGGCCTTGAGACCTACACAACATCAGGCATCAGTTCATTCATTGCCACGTAAGAGATATATCGAAAAGGTTGAGAATAAAGAATCAAAAAAAGAGTGAACAATCAGGTACCCACCATAGCAGTATGACCCATTGGAAAACTCAAATCCATTCACAGCTCCATCTTGCCAATTCTGAAAAAGAGTGACACATCTACATAATCCATTCACAGCTCCATCTTGCCAATTCTGAATCTCAACCTCTCTTTATGGTCACTATTTGAGACCATTACCACCATTACTCCATCTCATATCACAGTTCACTGTCTCTTGCAATATCATGGGACAAATCATAATCGAACACACACACATTCAGTCATTCATATTCACCCATTCCTGCAACAACAATTTCATCCCTAATCCTAGACAGAAGAAGAATGAAAAAGAAACAATCATAATCAGTACAAGAAACAAAACAATAAATCACCCAAACTCAAGGGTAATAAGTCATTTCCAAGGGAATTGAAACTGAAAATTAAGAAGAAAAAAATCACAACAAGGGTCTTGAAGAATTATACCGACTGGATGCGGAGATTGCGGAAGCCGGCTGCGAAGCCAAATTGCAATTAGCTCTCCAACCATCAATAACAAGACTTGGACCCAAACAAGCCCTAGTTACAGCTTCAGGATCACTAAAAGTAACCTAATAACCAGAAAATCAAGCACAAGTGTCAGTAATGATCAAGATTATGAATAAGTAACATAAACCCACAACAGAAGATGAAAAAAATACTTACAAATCCATATCCTTTCGATCTTCCAGTATTCTCACATTTAGTACCAGCACAAGCAGATCGACCCACAGATTCTTCCTTGTATTTCAATGGCAAAAGCTTGAAATCTGTAATTACCCATCTGGTCCTTCCCTTGTATCACAAAGCCACAACACCAGCATCAACACTTTCAATCCAATCTGATTATCAAACCAACAACACTAGCATATCACCATTCTCGCTGTAATTTCCACAGTTCACAACCAAATCAGATACGAGAAATCCCTAATTTCAACTCACTCAAAAACCAAAACCAATTAAAATCAAATAAACCCCTAAAATTTCAACCTAATCTCAAAAAACGAATTACCCATCAACAATTTTAAAACAAATCCCTAGCTGAAAAACAAATCCTTAGCTGAAAAAGGAGGAAAAAAACAATCTTCAAAATTCTAAACTCCTCAGATCATCATTGGAGTTAAAATCAGTTACAAGTTTAACTATTTAACAACAAATAAAGATGGATCTCAGTAAACATCGAAATAACAACGAATCATACTTTCTTGATGATACTGAAGTTTGAAGAGAGTTAAAAAGAGTGATTTCGTGTTACTGGTTTGGTTGAAAGAGAGAGAAAGACATGTAGGTGGGTGAGTTGTTAGTGTGAGAAACGGGATCTATTTTAGCAAAAGATGCAGGAGAAGAGGAAATGGAGATGGGATAGAGAAAGGAGGCAGAGAGATAGATTTAGGGTGTTCACTAGAACCCATGAATTTCTTCACCTATCTACCGATAGCAGCGACTGCATCTCAATCTTCATTTCCAATCCATTCATCATCAATTAATCGATGTGATATTTGGTTTCATTTGTTCAGATGTAGAATTTGAGTTGGGGTTTTTTTCTCTGAGGGAGGGGAAGATGAGAGACGAGAGAAAAGTGAGTGAACGAAGATAAGTGAGAGAGAAAAAAATTGTTTTATCTAAAAGAATTTGAACGGATAAGATGTGGTAGGATGGGGTCATACGGATTATGAAAATATTTTGACGGCATAGATTTATGTTAAGAGTGTCATACGGATTAAGGAAAGTGTGTTTTATTTGTGCTTTCTCTTTGTGTTAATACGAACTCATGTTTTCGGTTTAATTATCAATCTTCGACATGAAACAAATCAAAAAAAAATATTAATAAATTTAGGTCATTGTTATCGACATTCTGATATAAAAAAATCCAAAAAATGTATAAGAATGAATCGGGAAAATGAAAAATGAATTCGATAATTAGTGTGTTTCTTTGTGCTTTCTCTTTGTGTTTTTGTGCTTTCGCTTAGTGCTTCCGGTTTGAATTTCGACTAGTCACATAGGTCATGAAGTAATTTTGAAAAGTTATACAGGTAACGAAGTAGCTTTAGTTCACACTAGTAAGCTCAGGTTATAAGATTACTAGAGATGGACCACGAAATTCAGGATGGTTCTAACTTCAAACTTGGCTGGATACATCATCAAAATTGAAAAATATGAAGCTCAGTGTTGATTGGAACTTTAAATTTGGTATAACAACATACAAACTGTGAACCAAGAAGCTCCGGATGGTTTTGACTTCAAACTTAGCATGATACATCATCGAAATCGATAAATATGACGCTCAATGTTGATTCGAAATTCAAATGTGGTATAACGACATACAAACTATGAACCAAGAAGCTCCGGGAGGATTCTGACTTCAAACTTATCACGATGCATCATCAAAATTGATAAATATGAAGCTCAGTGTTCGAACTTCGAATTCGGTATAACGACTTACAAACTATGAACCAAGAAGCTCTGAGAGGGTTCTGACTTCAAGCATAGGATGATACATCATCAAAATCGATAATTATGAAGCTCAACATTGATTTTAACTTCAAATTCGGTATAAAGACAAACAAACTAGTAAAAGTGAGTTCGCGGATAATTAGTCGATAAGCATGATTTAGCAATGTTGGTGGGAAGCTGAGTACTAGCGGAATGAATTAGATGGAATCAGACGAGCAACCAGTAAAACTAAGTTAACTTGGAGTGAGTTCATGGATAATTAGTCAAGATAAGCATGATTTAGCAATGCTGGTGAGAAATTGAGTAGAGTGGAATGAATTAGATCTCAGAGCGAGTTTCTTTCTCGAAGTTGCCAGAAAATGGTTTGTTTAAGGTTTCATCTAATTTTTCGATGGAATCTTACTTGTAAATGGGTGGATTCACCGTTCTTACAAAGTTTCTGACTTATAGTAGTCCACTCCCTCCCAGTTTTCGAACTCGGAGCCACTTTCTTTCTCGAAGTTGCCATAAAATGGTTTGTTTAAGTTTTCGGAGAATTTTTCGATGGAATCTTACTTGTAAATGAGTGGATTCATCGTTCTTACAAAGTTTCCGACTTATAGTAGTCCACTCCCTCCCAGATTTCGAACTCGGAGCCACTTTCTTTCTCGAAGTTGCCAAAAAATGATTTGTTTAAGGTTTCGGAGAATTTTTCTCAGAAACTTATGAAAGACGCGATATCGATCAATTTTGTGCGCTTAGTTCTATTTCTTCGGTCTCAATTTTGTGCGCTTAATCCGTATGAAAACCCAAAATTAAATATCTGCTACCCAAAAAATTACACTATATATTCATATGACTGTAGAAATGGAATTTTGGAAAAAATAGCTCTCAGTCAAAAAAAAGGGTCAACCGCTGGATGGAGCAGCGTCGCCTCTGAACGCCGAATAAAACAACGCGTCCATCCCAGCGCCTAACCATTCGGCGTTATTCTCTGGAATATTCGCGTAACGCCGAACCATTCGGCGTTTTGGTTACTTTTTGAGCGCCGCACCGTGTGTCCGTTATTTGCTTACGAATTTGTTTGTTACTTTCGCGTCATTCTGTTTGTTGTAGATGTAATTTTGTTGGGTAAGATATTTTAATCAATTCATAAGTGTACTAGTGTTAATCAACTATATATATACAAAATTATGTAAGGAAAACTGCCTCCAAGAAATTTGGTTAGGTCGAATAGAAGAAATGTTTTCTAAAGTCTTTTAAAATATAACAATGTTCATAGGAGAGTCAGTGCCCCAGGAACAATGACCGCCTTTACTAGGGTTTTTGTCCAATTATTATATGTCAAGGTTCAAATACAAGCACAAATGAGTGAATTGAGGCGATTGCATCAAATTAAGTGATTGTAAGCAAACACATATATGTTTCATTTGTAATAAGCAAAAATCAGTATCGAAATATTAGGTAAAACATCGATAAAATATGAACATATTCGAGTAAATTGGAAATAACACATATTTTTAGTCGTGTTTAACAATAATAAATGAAAGGCTCTCCTTCACATATAGACATTGGTATCAGATTGAAAAATACGGGACAATAAGATGGGAAGAGTCTTCTTTTCTTTTTTCGAAGAAAAAATATACTAAGTAAAGAAAACAAGGCAAAACTAGTTACAAAGATATCGGGTAGAAAATTGCATATTAAAAGTTAACTTTTACTCGAACTTGTTCAAATTTGATATCAGGTATTCTTAATCAATCACAACACTCAAAAGGACTGAATTTCTAATTTCTTTAATTTTTACTCAAACATTGTTTGACCCCCATTAACCATATAATCTCAATTTTTCAATTATATTTTCTCCCACAGGATGCAATATTTACGATCAAACCAAGCCTAATCTAACCAAATTTCAAAAATCAGTGGAGTCGACGGATCCCATTTGTCTCTTACTGCCTCCGTCCCTGGAGATGATTATGTCAGACTCGAACCCAGGACCTCCTCAAACACATGAAAATTTTCTGAAACGGGGATGACCAGCTGAGTTAGATACCAGATTTTTTAATAATATCTTGATTTTCTAATATTCATTTACATTTATCAATATCGTGATTTTTTATGAACATTTTCTTTGCGAAAGACTTCTTGCACGTGTTTGCAATTAGCACTTCAGATACTACTTAGGAGAGACGAACCTAACATGAAAAGCAATGTAACAGTTAATTATTACCAACGTATCACGGTCGACCGACCATAGCCATTTTACACACTCTACATTACACTACCTAAATACCACTGAAGCAAAATATACGTGGGAACATAGCAGAATGGTATATGGGCACATGTGGTGCACCACGTTCTTTTGTAGATGATCACGTCTATCTACCTATACTGAGAAGAATTAAAGTGGCCTATGTATATCTTAACAGGAATGAAGGGAAAATTTTCCGCCAAAATACCGAAACACTTAAATTTCTGGAGGTAAAATTTTCCGCCAAATCAAATCAAAATAGCCCACCCGAAAACCGGTGAAGAAAATAAATCGTGTCACAAGATTTTCGGCAAAATATCCGACCTCTATCGCATATTCTCAACACGTGTCTCTGAAGATATCAGGGGTAAAAAGTGAACCTGTTTTTTTCTCTTCCTTCTTCTTCTCCCAAGACCAAGACTTCCCACATCAAACTCAAACCAAATCACCAAATCTAGCAGAAGAAGTGGAGAGCTCATTCAACTGGACTTTTATCGAAACCCTTTTTACATGCATCTCCATCTAAAGAGGAATTACAACAGGTAAATTGGATTTTGTTCGATGTATCAGTAACTCCGATCTATTTTCTAATTTCATACTCTGCGTGTTTGATTTTAGAAAGGAAAGAAGACTAGTCTGAATCATCAACCCACTTTCATGCTTTTGCTCTTTGTACTATGAAATCAAATCCTAGTTCCCAAATAAATGAGATTTTGTGAAACTTAACATGCATGTTAACTGATTGATGAAATTTCTCAAAGGAATTTAGTTTTCAATTGCTAAAACTCATGATGAAAGATAATACTTTTTGATCTTGGACTCTCATGATGAATGAAAATACTTTTGGGTCTGGGACATTGGATGAGAAAATAGTGAATACGTTTGTCAAAATCACACTGAGAACATGTTTATAAGTATGAAAGAGATAAACTTAGGAGAGAACATCACCTTATATGTTTTTAGACTCCTCTTTCCAGCAATGGCCTTTTAACACTTCATGATGCGTTTTTAGTCTTTATTATTTTGCAAATCATTGTGCTAAAGATACAGAATTTTTAAACACATGGAACTGGGAGTTGAAGATGAAGTTGGAAAAGGAGAATCATCAACCCACTTTCATGCTTTTACTATTTGTACTATGATTTTTTTATTTTTTTAAGGAAGATTAGAGATCTCTTTACTTCGAGCCACTGTATTTGCTTCAGAAAAAGAGCAGAACAATTAGGGAGTTTTTAAGGAAGATTAGAGATCTCTTCACTTGGAGATGATGATATTCTGGTTTTGTTGAGAAATTTGGGAACGTATTTCGTTAATTATACTTACTAGTACTTGAAATATTAGAATGTTATTACATTAGGTGGATAAGGATATCAATGCGACTGTGTTTTGCAGTGTCGTGTGCTACGCTAAGGCACAATCTTCCTGGGAGTTTCATTATATTAGTGTTTAATTTCTTCAAATTTTGGTTCATTATACCTTACTTTTGATCTGGTGTATGACAATTGCTCAATATGTCGCAGGTTGAACACTATACATTCTCCGGTGCCCTAAATAAAGATATCAGATTGCGAAGGAGAACCATATAATTTTGAAGTTGAATCATTAGAATCTGGTAATGCCGTTGGAAACCATATATTGTCTTTTCTTATTTTCTAATCGGTCTGGTTCAATGAAACTTGTTGTAATATCTATTAGTCTTATATGGCTTTTGGATGCATATCATTGAACAATAACCAATCATCCATGTTTATTAACTTGGTTTTTCTGTTCTCGCGGATGCTGAATCTCGTCTATGCCACTAAAATTGAGAACACCTTAAGCAGTAGCTAGGACAGTAAAAACTAATGATATCAGCATGATCCAAGAGTAAAAGAGTATCGTTTTCTGGTAGTCATATACCCACTGGTTGAACTTATCTAAAGTTGTTCTTATTATTGTGTTAATTAAGCAGCCTAACTAGCAGCGGCTTAGTGTTTAATGGTCACAACTTTGGGATTGTTACCAGTGTCATTTTTGTATACCGATTTCTCTAGATTTAGATTGGTGTTTTAATGTTGGTCTTATATGTGAGCCGCACTTCTGAATCAGGGCATAAGTAATGTAGATAATATGATTCTTTTTGTATTAGGTAGAACTAGGCCTCTTAAATTTATATCTATACTGCCATATAATCTACTGTATTTGTGGTAATTGGGTATTGTTGTGTTGTGTGATCATATACTTTGATGGTTGTTAGAATTTTTTAAATATCATATACTCATTTGTAATATTGCAGGGAAGTGGGATCGACAGTCAAATTATCTCTGTGTCCATATTCTGCTTGTTAGGAAAATTGTTTATATTTTAGATTAATCTCAGTCTACGTGCTTTTCTTCCTTGAATGATGAACTGGATACTTTATGATTTTGTGTCTCATGTGCTAGTACGTAACATGTAGAGAATAAAAAAATGCTTATCTTATATGTGTAGAGCTTGGAAATTGTGAATGTTACTTGAATACACCAAAATCTAATAAGTTTGACTCATTTTTATCGGCACCATCTTATTGTCTCATAGAAGTTTAGAACACAGTAGACGTATATTCTGAATGTTACTTGATGATGGGAGTCATGTTGTTTAGGAAGGTTCTTTAGTCTTTTACATATATCATTTAAGATATGTCCGAAAATGGGTTTCTGGGTTCAGTGTTAAATGAGTTATGTATCAATTATGTATGAGCTTGGTCCTATTACATCGCTCTGAAGCATTTGTCGTAGAAATGATCATTAGTGTAAGAGATTTGTTCACATCAGTGTTAGCATAATTAGGGACGTCACATTTATTTGGTTGATATATCAGTGTTGGGTGGAGTTCCATTGCATGGAAATTCTAACATGGTTAAATTTCTTGCTAAATTTATTTTGTCCCTAATTATGTCCTACGTCTTGTTAAATTTCTGCGACGTTTCTTTTGAGGACATTTAATTATGGTATCCTGGTTTCAATCTTGGGTTTGAATCAAGTATACAATGTTCTTATTTTCCATTCTTTTTTCCTGTATTAGAGTGCTGAGTCTAATTAGTTTGTTTTTCAAGGAATTTAACTGCTACAATATGGATTAGAGTTGGATGCAAGGAAAATCTAGGTTGCATCCTGCATATAAAGGAGGTCTTAAAGAATTTATCAAGATTGTTCCCGATCACACAGATAGCATGGGAAGGACTCGTTGCCCGTGTGCCCGATGCAAAAATAGTCATTTGGAACCCATCCAGGTGGTTGAAGATCACTTGCAAGATTTTGGCATACACATGAATTATACACTATGGATACACCATGGCGAAGATTATGAAACTGTCTCTGATGACGACGATGTTGATGAGGAAGAAACACAAGGTTATACAGCTGATGGGGTTAGTGAACTTCTTGAAGATGTGTGTGCCAGAGCAAACAACAACGAAAGTTCAGGTACACGAAACAGTTGTGAAATTTAACAACTGTTTGCAAGAACTTTTCGAAGTTAGAGTTTGTTGTGAGGTTGATGTGAACACATCGTCCAAGATAATTCTTGAAATGCATCGTCCAAGATAATTCTGGAAATGCATCAAGTTGCAATGAGGAAGTTACTAATTCAAGTTGGGATAGAAATGATGTCGCCGCCGAAGAAGTTGATATAGATATTATTTTTGCTGATCTTGAAGGTTCCGAGGACTATATGGAAGAAGAAGAACTTGAAGGAGAAGGTGGTGTTTTAAGTGAATATGATAGTGAAGATGAAGGTATTATATCAAGTGGTGAGAGTGATATTGATTAAGGAATAGTGTTTCTCAACCAATTTCTTTTTTTTTTTGTATGTGTTGTAGACCTCTTTTTTCCTTTATTTTTGTATAGGATCTTGGTTGCTAGTTGTTTGGATATGTTGACCTGTTATTTTAATGAAAATTGTCATTTTGAACTATAATATTAAACAAACTATCGAAGATATTAAAAAAGTGTGGAAAGGAGATGCACCACACAGCTAATTTTATATTAAGAAAATATTTTTCATTCTAGCGGTCATAGAAAAATGGTGCAACATTAATAATCATCGTTAAAATTATACAACAGTGCTATTGTGAAACATTAATAATTATCGTTAAAATTATACAACAGTAATAAGCATCGTAGTGGATATAAAATTTGAAAGAAAAATTCAAATCCTATAAATTCTAATAAGCTAAGACGTTGAACTTGTAGTTATAACATGAAAAATTACAAACTATTCATTTTATAACATATGAAAACGTTTAAAATTAAAACCATTTATTATGCATTAAATAGGTCAAGGACAACCACTGTATTTACAACATTTTATATTATCGATAATGTAAAAAGATATTTCTAGTAGATGCATGCCTTGCAAAAATTTTATTATTCTGACATTATTTTTGAGTGGCAAATAAAGGATTTTATCTGCATCATAAAATGTTAGTAATACATGAGCTTACTTGCAACGGATGAGAGTGCTAGGAAAAATATATTATTCTCCACGACTACACAATGTCGTGAATGATTGGATATTTGTGACAGATTTTAGTGTTGACAATATACATGATTATTTGTAACATATCTGAAATGTCGGTTATAGAAAATAATAAAAAGTTTAAATTAAAATTAAAAAATAATAATTTTTCCACACTTAAAAACGTTGCGAAAAATCGTATTTATTTTATTTATTTTTTATTTTAAAAATAAATATTTGCGAAAGAATAACAGATGTAGAAAGTAACTTATTCTGACACTTCTGGGGTTTAAGCTAACACAATATTTTTTTGACATTAAAACTGCCGCGCATAACTAATATTTATGACGTTTTCAATGATGTTGCAAACATATTGTCACAAATACGTCTGTTTGTTGTAGTGGATCTCTCATTTTTTTAGTTTGATCCATCAGTACATATGTGAAATACCGCATTATGTGCTTCGATTCTACTGTTTCTCATAGATCCTTAATTATTCTTGTCATGTAGTTGATTTGTAGTTCATGAATCTGCAGTACATATATGGCATACTCATAGAAACTTCTCTTAGATTCTGTTTCTTTCATAGATCTCTCACTTTTTTTAGTTTGATCCATCATTACATATGTCAAATACCATATTATGTGCTTAGATTCTACTATTTCTGATAGATCCTTAATTATTCTTGTCATGCAGTTTGATTTGTAGTTCATGAATCTGCAGTACATATATGGCATACTCATAGAAACTGCTTCTAGATTCTGTTTTTTTTCATAGATCTCTCACTTGTTTTAGTATTGATCCATCAGTACATATGTGAAATACTGTGTATTAATACTGTACATCTTTGCCACATTTACAGGTTCAAAACATGTCTGATGCTGAGTGATCCGATCCAAATACTTACTCCTATGCATACATCTATTATAAGAATCATCATTTTTCCTTCCTTCTGGCAACCAGGCTATGTAATGCTGGTATTAATTGATAGTCCCGACAGTTCCTTCATAAATGCCTTTCTACATGGATCAGAGAGTGCACCAGCTCATTGTATATTGATGTCTACTTTCCGAATGATTCATACACAGGTTTGTACTTGCCATTTTCTTTGTGCTTTCTCTTTGTGTTTTCATGAATCTTCAGTACATATGTCACATACTGATAGGAAGTGCTCTTTGTTATGTTTGATTCAGTACGTATATGAAATACTGAAATAAATGATCTTTGTTACGTTTGATTCAGTACTGGAATTGGATATGAAGATGATCTGGAGCTGCAGTTCAGAACTTATTGCAAGAAATGGCAGATTTTGAATGATAGGAACAAGAGTTGCTATTGGTTCAGATTTGCAAGCTTGTGAAAATTGGTGGTGTTCTTGATAAAGTTACAAATTGGTTGTGATGTGTGTTTGAAAGAAGGTGTGCTGAAAATGGATTTGGAGGAACATAGAAGGTTGGGTTGCTGATGTAAACTGAAGATACATATGAGATAGAGGAGGAATTGTATGTGGTGATTACTGTGAACAAAATCAGTGGATGAGATGTTCGTCTCAATGTGTTTATGAAGATGGTATTGCTGTGTAAACAGGGAAGAAGAACAAGTCTGTTTTGCTGCTGAATTGAAATGACAATGGTGTTGATGTAGCTGTTGCAGTTGTGGTTTAAGCTAAGAAGGTTGTGATGCAGCAAGAGAGAAGATTACTGAGAAATAAAATAGTAGAAGTACTCAAATTTGTAAACAGTATAGCAGATATGTACTCAAATTTGTAAACAGTGTAGCAGATATGTACTCAAATCTATGGTCGTTTATATGTTTTAATTAAATTTGGACCTCCAGATAAATAAAATCCTGATTTGGTAGAAGTATGTTATTTCACACGTACTTAAACAGTGGGGTATATTAGTCATTTCTATGTTTTCAAATAACTTTGTACCTTAGGATAAGAGTAAAATCCAGTTGGACCCTGCTATAAATAACCTTATCGGCTTAGGACCAAACAAGAAATTTTCCTTCGATAATTTAAAGCCTAGATGGCCGTAGGTGCCATCTGGAGAATATGCAGTGTTGGCAGTGCGGGCCTCAACTAATCCGTGCGGGCCACATAGGCACACACTGTTTACACCCACACCGCCACACGAATCACCAAAAGCGCCAATTCGCGTATATAATCCGCACCATCTCTGAAAGTAAGAAGAAGAAAGAAGAAAAAATGGCGGACAAAGCTAGTAGAAGTCTGATAATATATGGTGATGGACTAGTTAAACAAATCTCATCATCACACATTCATCTCCATGATCTAGTTTCTCGAGGTTGCTGTGGATTCTTATCTCTCACCCAATCCCCTAATGCAGGTTCGTTTTTTTTAACTCAATTCCAATTCAAATTCTCTTATTCTTTTTTCCATCAATTAATAAACTTAGTGGTGGGTTTTGTATTTTTCGTCTAATTGATTGATGGGTTATTATCAAAATCTTAAATTCATCTTCCATTTTTTGGTTTCGATTCGTATGATTAACTCTCGGAAAGCACTTACCTTTTTTTTTTTTGCAAACATTTTTTTTTGCAACCAACTTGCTAATTGAAGTGTAGTAGCATTAGGGTTTAACGCTTTGAAGCTGGACAATAAGTGGTTCCATTTCTTGTCGATGTTGAACTAAGGAGATGGTCAGTAGATTCATTTACAATGCTGCACTGCACCTGCACAAGTAGAAATTGTCTTGTATGTAGACACCTCTTGTTACACCGAAGGTCGGAAAGGCGAAAATTTAGACTAGGTAACTAGGTTAGTATGAGGGAGTTGTTTTGTCTGAATAACCTTTGATAATTCAATCTCTTCAGTTTGAGTTTGCGAATTTTATAACATTTCTTTGTGGGCAATCTACCAACTCTGGAAAATGAGCAAATCGTGCTGTTAGAGCTAGTTGACAAATTTGGTGGTGATCCAACGTACATCTGGGGCCTGTGCTTCTTCATTTTTGTTTGAAGTTGGGGTCATCTTTAGATCCTACTTCCCAACTGAGTTTGTCACTGAAGCTACATAATTCTTGTAGAGTTTGGAAATTGTAAAGGTAAAGCTAACACGGAATGAGTTTCTTAATTCAATTCAAATTCAAATTTAAATTCTCTTTTTCTTTTCTTTTTTCCATTACTTAGTAAACTTAGTAGGGGTTTTGTATTTTTCGTCTAATTGATTGATGGGTTACTTTCAAAATCTTAAATTTAGCTTTTTTTTTTTTTAGTTTTGATGCATATATCAGCATAATGGTTTAACTGTTGAAAAAGACTTAACATTTGCCGCACACTTTATTCTGCAACCAATTTGCCAATTGAAATTTAGTAGAGCGATGACGTGACTTGAAGCTGGGGTCAAAAAGTGGTTCCATTTGTTTTTTTTGTTAATGTTGAACAATGATGGTCATTAGATTCATCTATAATGTTGCACAAGTAGAAATTGTCTTGTATGTAGCAGGTCCGTAAAGATAGACCGTAGGGAGTTGTTTTGTCTTTGACAGTTCAATCTCTTCAATTTGAGTTTGCGAATTATAACATTTCTGTATGGAGAATCTACAACTCTGAAAATGAGTAAATCCTGCTGTTAGAGCTGGTTGGCAAAGTTGGTGGTAATCCAATGTACATCTTCAATGACAAGAGCTGTGCTTTTGCGTTTTTGTTTGAAGTTTGGGTCAACTTTTAGATTTTACTGCGAATTGTGCACCTTTTAGGACTAACGTAGTCAGTGTTTGTTTTAGGTAGTAGGGTGGGAGGTTCATGTCTCTGTTGTTGAATGAGGCATTTAGATTATTTTTTTTGCAGGAAATGAGTGGTTTTTCATCTTATATGAGAATCATGAATTCGTGCTTTTAGTGCAAAGCTAATAATTTGCTTGAAGTATCTTGTTTTTGCGGAGTTGAGATGTCCATCTATTTCACTTTTGCATTTCGGATATTGATTAGAAAAATGTAATTAACATCTATTTCACTTTTGCAGGAGCTTCAACTGGCACTTCTCCAGGCACCTCATAGAGAATCTTTTTCTTGATAGGGTAAACACATTCACATCACCTAGAACCACTCTATTCAGATCAACTAATTAGATTGTTCTTTACATAATGATTTAAGAAACTGAGAGCAATATTGATAGGTCCATAACTATAGGTTTCTGATAGTTTCATGCTTGCCAAGTTAGAGATTTAATCTTGGTCCTTCTTGCTCTGACTGAAATGTTAACCATTTGGTCTATTTTATCTCTATTTTCCGTAGTCTCGTTTCCTTGAATCTAATTTTCTTCCGTTGTGCTTGCACTTTTATACACAGGTTTTTGATCCTTTTGATTGAGGAATTTGTTCATTCGCTTAGTGTTTTCCATCCTTATGCCCCAGTGGAGGAAAAAATTGACTGTGTGGGTTAAAATTTAAAAATAAGTATGTTTTCTGTTTTGCTTATTGATTCTCATCTTGATTCTTAATGCCTCTCTCTCTCTCTCTTTCTTTTTCCTCTTGGGATTTTCTGCAATCCTTTAGGCTGTATGATTTAAGACAAACTGGCTACATCGAGCGAGAAAAAGTAAGTGCATTTATGTGTATGTAATTTGATTTTGCTGTAACACCATCTTGTACCTATAATATTGTCTGTTTTTGTTTAGCGAACTTTTAAGATGTATCCAACTGTCCATCTGTTCCTGAATTTTATTCAGTTATACTTGCTTACGCTGGGACACCGCATTTGCTGCTTCTAGGTTCAGCAAATGGTTATTGCAATATTAAACGAGTCAGACTTGAGGTTATCCGAAGACCTTCTGGAGTCTATTATTGATCAGGCAAGACATGGTTAAAACTTAGAAATCTTCTCCATTTAATTTATTGTTTCAGTAGCATCATTTTGATGCCGAAGCTGATGCCGACAAGGATGGTAATCAACAAAGAAGAATGGAAATCTTTTGCACTTCTGAGGAACATGACTCTTCCTTACCTGAAGTAAGTCACGTCTTCCTTTTCTATGTTTCTTTGCAAACTTGACTACGACTTCCTTACCCAAGCTTTCTCCTTGATTTCCGTTAACTCCTCCTGCATTTTATCTTCCCAAATTAGGGTCCTGGGAAGAAGTTTTGGTTATCGTATCCAATATCAACTTACTTCGTTGGAATATGTCTTCCCATTGTTGTCTATTGATCTGTCAGAATGCAAATTTGCTCTGCCCGGATATGATTTGCTTGTACGAGTTTGGTGTTGAGTATATATTCTTGTTCATGGTTTCATTTTTCCTTTCCTCTCCTCTTCGTACAGGGATATCACTACTGTTTTCCCAAGCTTTATATTCAACACGACGGTTGCAGACTGAAATTTGAACGCTTCATATCATTCATTCCTCTACGAGGTTCCTGAGAATCGGATATATTCAGCTGCAGAATTTGAATTCAACAGATGATACTACATTACCCTCCAAGCATAGAAGCAACCATGTAAGCCACGGCATTGTATTCTTTGCACTGTAAAATGGACATCAGTACCACCAAATGAGGTCAAAACAAGAACAATAATGTCGTATCTCCCAACTAAAAGTTGTTCAGAGTCCCTCAGCTGAAAATTATTTTGTTTTCGTCCGATGGAGGCGATTCTTCTTGTATATCAATTCAATGGATCATTATATGAAATGAACATACTAAAGTTCTTGTCAAACTAGGACTCGGATTACCCTTTCCTTATTCCACCCGTGTATCGGATTCTATTCTAGACCATGGCATTCCGATTCCAAACCGAATTACTCAGACAAATGGCCCTCTAATTATATTTCGTTTACTCTGGTCGGTGGGCAGGGGTGAGTACGGGCCGGTATGGACCGGTTTTCGTCTCATCCGCATCCAATCCATTGCATTACGGATTTCAAATTTGGCATTCGCATCCGATCCATATCCATCGGATTTGCATCCAATGGAAGCACGGATTGGATGCGAATAATCCAATAGATTTGTTTTAGTTAAATTTTATGGTAAAGAAAATAAAGCTAACACAAATGGCTCCTTATAAAACCTACATATCCTATATATGTATGCAAATATAAAAACGTCATGTTCAACATCCCAAACAAACATCTTAAAAATTCCTAAATGATCCATAGTATTTTCTAGAACTATATAAATGCCCTTAATTTAACGGATATGGATGTCCAATGAATTTTCAAGGTTGCATCCGAGCCCGATCCGTTATCCGTTGGATTTCAAAAATTCCATCTGCATCCAACTCATTAATGAACGGTCATCCATCCGCAAACGAGCGGTTGGTCCCAGTTAAATCCGCGGATTACAGGCCAAATGTTCACCCCTATCAGTGGGTGGGTTTAGAAGTTGGGCCGTTGAAACAGTCAGTAGGTGGGTTTAGAAGTTGGGTCGTTAAAACACAAAGGACGATGAAACTACGACGAATTTGATGGACAAACAATTCGTTTATCCGTGTGGTGCACGAACTATTGAACCATGTTTTAGGGCATACAAAACAATAGTCCCATCTTGGGTGACCTTATAAGGGGTACCCTATGTATAGTCCAATTACCTATGTACCCTTGATATAAAAATCTAAAATCAGTTTTCTAAAAAATCAAAATCAGTTTCCCTTAACATCTCTTCTTCTTCCTCCTCTAGCCGAACTCTTCCCCTCACGCGAAAATTTTTTTTCATCACCATGATTAATTGTCGATTCGTAAAAATTTGATCGTCGATTAAACTACATAATGACTCGTACAAAGAAAAGCAGGGACTAGGCAAACCAAATCGTCTTCTAATCCATCAATTGAAGAAGAAGAACCAATTGAAGATGAAGGTGTAGAAACTGAAAATCAACCACCAATTGAACCAGAAATTGAACCAACTGCGTCTCCAACTCCGGAAATGAGGATAAGAAAGTAAGTTTTACAAAACCGATCTCCTATTTGTTGTTTTTCATCGATTAAATGACGGTTACGGTGTTGGGTTCGGCTCAAAATTGAGTTGCGTTTTTTGCCGAACTGTTCTTCACAAAAGCTTCCTGTAAGTGCATATGAACAGTTCGGCATGAAATTTCATGAAATTTCAAGCCGAACCTAGTCACAGATAGAGATGCATAGGGGTTCGGCGTATTCGATAATCATAATGTGTGCCGAACCTAGCACATTTACGAGGTTCGGCTATTACGATATGTACATTATGTGCCGAACCAATACAAAATTCTTAACCCAACAATTCTCAGGAATATACATGATCAGGTTCGGCTTATATAATACTTATGTAAATAGACGAACCATGTACTACCAAAAGGTTCGGCGCTTACGATATTCTCAATATAAGGCGAACCTCACATAATTTTTCTTCCAGATTATACAGGATTAGGTTCGTCTCATTATGAAATTTTTAAACAAGCCTAACTAGGGTCTACAAAGTGGGTTCGGCTCATAATAATAACACTTTCAGCTTGTTGAACTGTTCATTAGCTGTCAATATCCAGGTGGGTTCGACTGATATATTAAGCCGAACATATTCCAGACTCGCCGAACCTTAGTGAAAAAACACAAACTTTTTATGATTTTAAGCTACAAAAGTGAGATTAGACATAATCTTAAAACTAATCACTAATCATTAATCACTAATCAGAATTATTTTAACTAATTATTAGTATTAACACTAATCCTAAAAGGGCAGATTTGCCATTACCAAATATATTTGGTTAAGGGGCTTCTGATTTTGCTATTTACAACCCTTTTTTGTCTTGATTCAGTATGCCCTGAAAGTTTTACGTATGCCCTATAACAGGGTTCGAACTATTTGGCAAGGTTATAGAAAACGCGTTTTCAGACCAAAGGTGCAAATATATGGTGAATTTATGCGGGAAGGCCTAGTCCGTGAATATTCACAAACTAGTTTGGTAAAAATTTGGAACCCTGTTTTAGGGCATACAAGAAAATTTTAAGGCATTCAAAAGGATTGAACTAACTAGGGTTGGATGATAAGGGGTATCTAAAGATCGGTCAATTACTTATTTACCCTCGATTAATTTATTAATATAATTATTTCCTAAAAAAAATTTAAAATTAATTTTTTAATTTTTTTTAAAAAAAATTTACATATTTAAAAAAAAAATCTAATTTCTAAAAATTTATTATTTTCTAATATTTTAAAAATTATTATTTTCTATTTTTTATTATATTTTGAAATAAACAATCTAGACTTGGATATAAAAAAAATTAATTTTTTTTCTAATTTTTAAAAAGTTATTATTTTTTATTTTTTTAATGGAATTTTTTTAAAAATATTTTACAAAATAATTTTCTTTATTTCATAAAAAATTTAAAACTTTTTTAAGGAAAACCTTTTTAAAAAAGCAAAATGAATAAGGGTAGTTTTGCCATTAAGTAAAATATATGGATAAGGGGCTTTGAGGATTACTATCTAATGATCTGTTTTTGTCCTTATTTGATATGCTTTGAAATTTTCAGTATGCCCTAAAACAAGGTTCAAAATTTGTCAAATTGCTAATTAGGATTTAAATAAGTAGAGTCGCGACATAATATTTGCCAATGGTTTGGTAAAAATTTGTCGAATTGGTAACTAGGATCCAAATAAGTAGAGTGGGGACATGATATTTGCAAAAAAATTGTCGAATTTCTAACTAGGATCCAAATAAGTAGAGTCGCGATATATGAATGTAGCGGTAAAATCTTTGATGTTTATAGCAAAAACCAATTGTCGTAAAGTAAATAAGACCGACACCAAGTTAAACTACTAGATGTAAAAGTTGTAGGGTGTTTGGGTACACATCCAGAAGTAATTTTTTGATTTTTAGAAGTCGAAAAGCAAAAGGTTGGTTTGGATGTAAAATTTTAGAAAGAATTTTAGAAGCAAAAAATTCAATTTTTTGTGAAGCAAAATATCTTTGATTCTGACTTCTGATATCCAAACGCGTTATTAGCGATCGTAGGTGTTTTTCTTTACGAAAAATGGGTAATTTGTCCAAATATTTTTAAACCACGGTTCAAATGGACGAGTAAAAAATAATTTGGGTGAAACGACCAACAAAAAAAATATTACCTGGCTTAAATTTAAAAAATAGCAAGGATGAAACTGGATACATCCTGTGTAAATTAAAAATAAGAAAAAATATTTGAAAATGGGCACGATGAAACTGGTTACATCCTGCCTATTTTTACATTTTTGTCCATTTAAACAGTATCAAAATCTAACTGTCCATTTCACCCAGGAATTGTTGATTTTAGTCTTTTTAACAATTTTGTGTTTTCTTTATTATCTGGGTGTTCTTCTTTAGATGTAAGGTTTACTTATTTGATTTAGTATTGTTCTTGTTTTTAATTAGGTTTCTCACCTTTGTTTTTTTGTGCGAATTTTAGCCTTTTCTTTTTTGGGACTATAACCTTCTCATTCGTGGGATTTTTTGTATCGATTAAATTTTGTTCGTGGTTTGTTGGTTTGGGTTGAAGTATTGAGGAGATTGTACGAGTTTTACCTGACGATTCTATGCAAAATGACAAGTTATTGAGAAAATTACTCTTTTTTCACAAGCGCATCTATTCTTCACGAAGAAAAACACCTAAAATAGTTGCTTTTGTGAACACGTAAATCACGAAAGCATCTATATGTTCACAAACAATGTTCGCACTCAAGGTACAGACTCGCACTAATAATACAATGACATTGATTCCTTGGCTCAAAACCTTCGGGTTTATCATAGCCTCATCTAATAACATCGCGAGGGGCGTTTACGCAGGGGAAGATAAAGAAAACGAAGCATAAAAGTAAAACTCATGGAGCGTTAGGCAAATATAAAGTGTTGAAATGTAAATAAGACTGGGATTTACGTGGTTCAGCACTAAGGCCTACATCCACGGGGTTGTTGTTTCACTATGTACTTGATGGTTACAAAGATAGTCGAGTGACTTTGGGGTTTACATAGGTCTGTATATTGTAAAGGACTAACTTACACTCACAATCTTTCTCTCTCCTTCTCTTCCTCAATTTTCCGATCCCCTCACTCTTGGTGGAGAGGGGGTATTTATAGGGTTAGAGTGTGGGACCCATTTCTGAGGGCCATTGGAACCTTATCTTCTTGTGTTTTGTGTCCATCACGCGGGGGTCTTCGTTTATTACTTCATCACGCAGAGTCGTCCTCGTTCGTTCCACGGGTTGATCGACACGTATGCTGCTCAGAGTGTTTAATGCGGGTAGTTGAGGCGCCTGCTCGTGTCAGGCAAGTGTTTTCTGCCCCTGTCACGTCCATGTCAGTTCACCTTCTCTCCACCGTTGATCTTGGCTTCTTTTGAGGATGAGATAAAGTAACTCTTCGGGAGTTATTTGGTGCTCCGCAGTACATCGTGTTACCGGTACATCTTTTAACTTCTGCCCTTAGATTTGTTCGGGCAAAGATCCAACGTCGACGGGATGGGCTTCTTGGCTATGGGCGTGTGTCATCATGCTTTGATGACTTTCTCCGCATGCTCTCCACGTACCTTCCTATATACACGTGTTTGATGATGAAATATGTACACACAGCTTTCTATCGTAAAAACACCTGCAACAACTGTGAAAAAGTCCACAACCATCATTTTTCTCGGCACATGCTGTGCAGGTTTGCTTTCTATCGTAAAAACGAGTTGTGCAAGTTGATCCATAACAGCAACTGTTCAGCCCCGATTCCGAATTACCGCAAAATTCACCCAAACGATCACATGCTGACCCAGCATAAAAAGAAGATGAAAAGATGATAACCAACAGAAAGAAGGAACTTGCAAACTTCTTGCCCTCCATTTAATTTTGGTGTTTTGGATTTCTTCTCTGATAATCTTGTTGGTGGTAATGTGGTGTGTATAGTTCGCTACCATATACCTGTATATATAGATAGGATTTGAGAAATTGACATTGTCACCTGGTCCTTAATTAATTCCATGTGCCATAAACATGAATTGTGATGCATCACAGAAAAAAATAGAATCGTGCTCACTAAAAGATTTCTTCCGGAGGATTCTTAGAAAAAAATAAAATCGTGCTCACCACTACCTTGGCACTAAAAGACTTCTCCGGAAGTTTTTGTGCGAATCGTATTATTTGATGTTCACCACGGCCAGATGCTTGAACCATTTACTTCAACCATTTTGGTCGACATATTTTGTAATTATATCTACAACTCCATTCATATATTTTTTTAACAAAAATACAAGGCCAAAAACAGACGCATTTTTTTGCCAAATACGATTCCTATTATTAAACATTCAGAGGAAACATTGGAATACTTAATTTTGTTTTTTTTTACTGATTATTATCCTAAAAATTAATAAAAAAATTTAATTCAGAGGAAACATGAGAAAACTGAACAGGAATCAAAACCTGCCTACCTAATTCCACTGGCCAAAATAAAAACTCCACTTTTATACTTTGGACGGAGGAAGTAGTTACTGCTCCCTTTTAGTTTCTTCTTGTGGATATCCTTGTAAGTTGCGATACAAGATCGTTTGGTCATTTTCCTCTCCATCCCTCTAAAACTGGGACAACTAATATGGACCAAATCCCAGACAACCAATCCAGACCTTTCTCCATCCGCTACGAATCCTGATGTTAAAGTCATTCTCCTATCTACTATGCAGATTGTGTCACGTCTTGTCCCAAACTTAGACCAGCCTATGTTGTCCTAGATGCGTACTTGCTTAAAACGTGATGAGCGGTAAAAGAGTAATGTTCGCATGATGACGGTATAGGCATTGGATAATACTGTACTATTATAGTTAAAGCATTTTAATTAACCTAGTATAGTACTAGGTTGACGAAATGATCGTTATAATATGAACTTATTGAAGAGGTCCGCAATGATATTAGGAATAAATGCGTATCAGATGGTTTCAATAGAAAAATAAGATTTGATGTAACAATGTTTATCTTCTTTCTTAGAGCATCTCCAACAGAAGGTGCAAAAAATCTTGTATGGCTTTTTAATCTAAAAACATGGGACCTCATATCTAAAAACCCATCTCCAACGGTAGAGAATTTTAATAAAAAATTAGTGAAAAATATGACGTGGAGGTGGAGCCGGAAGTGTAGATAACACTTTCTTGAACACCTTCATAATTAGTAATTGGTCCCTCCTAATTTATAGGACCCTACTGTTGGAGATGAATTATTGCCAAATGGGGTCTAAAATCTTATGTGTCACTAAAAAAAATAAGATTCACCTTTTATTGGAGATGCTCTTAAAGGCCTTGACAAAATAAGCTTCCACGTTGAACGGTGATGAAACCCTCGCTTCCTATTGGCCGAAATAGACATTTTCTAATGCAGAAGCTATGATAACGACACTTGGCGAAAATCTATTGGTCGAAATATTAAAATTTAAGTTACACTTTATTTATTTCAAGTATTTAACCGGCGTTAGTAACACTGTCTGCCTAACGGTGGGTAGACAATACTTCTATCAAAGTTTACACCTAACTAATATGCAATGATATTAGAAATAAATGCTTATCAGATGGTTTCATTAAAAAAATAAGATTTGATGTAACCCGCTACTTATATCTATTATAAAATTAGCACAAACTAATATTAGATGCCTGAGTAGTCTGATGGTTGGTGTGCTCCTTTCCACTGCGAAAATAGGGGTTCGAACTCCTTAGTTGCCAGAAATTA
Source organism: Papaver somniferum (assembly GCF_003573695.1). Classification (NCBI taxonomy): domain Eukaryota; kingdom Viridiplantae; phylum Streptophyta; class Magnoliopsida; order Ranunculales; family Papaveraceae; genus Papaver; species Papaver somniferum. The sequence continues at coordinate 153,269,662 of NC_039359.1, read as the reverse complement.
ACTCTTTATAAGGAGTTAAGGATATATCCCATGACCACTACTCCAACCTATCAAAAAAAATGCTATGAAACCAGTACTCCATTAAATTTCAAATATTTAACCTAACCAGCTGTATAAATCTACAACAAATACGTTTACCAAAAAAAAAAGATTGAAAAATCTACAACAAATATTAAGAGACATGCAATACGTGTCCTAAGTTTTATTTTTCCCACGCGATGTTCCTTTCTTTGATACTGGGCATACACGTATAAGTTAGCCCCTGGACAGACTCTCCCAGCCCGACCATGTCCGTGCCCTTGATAGCTAGTCTCTCGGTCGGTTATATTCACCTCTCTTTTTGTTGAAAATGAAACTGATAAATCTTAGATGCAACCAAATTATACAATGAATCGAAAATGTTTATTTTTATCTATTCTTTACCTACTTGGTAAGGAATTGTGTTTTCTTTTTTCTCAATATATTTTGCCGTTTCTGAGTCAAAAAAAATATATAAAACAAAAATATAGTTAATGATCTTGCCATAGGCATGATGTTTAGAAAATGAAAGACAAGAACAATACCAAACTATAATTGTTGCTGTTCTAGCTAGCCAGCTAGCAATGTGATATCAAAAACTTAATTCCATGTTATTAGTACTGACCTAGTGCATAATTGCACCATGTCCATGTGCCATTATTAGCAAGGGAACCTAGCCTTGTGGATTAAGGGCCCCTAGTCCACAAAAAAAGAACAACACAAATCAAATAAAAAAAACAACTCCAGTCGAAGGTCAGAGACACCTAACTACAATCTAAAAAACACTTTGTGATTTTTATCATCCTCCAGAATGCCTGCAACCCTGTTGGTTTCACGATAAATATGTTCTATCTTAAACCAATCAAACTGTGGTTTCACGATAAATATGTTCTATCTTAAACCAATCGAACTGTCTTTTCAGGCGCATAATGTGTCTTTCGGGAACCTTGTTGTTGTACGAGGTCAATATAAAAACAAAAAAAAAATCTGAGTGCATGTGATAGCACATAAATGCAATTAAGGAATACGTGAGAATGTCAACTTCTCAAATCCGATATATTTGTAGGCATATGGTAGCAAACTATACACGTATCAATCAATAGTACAACCAGCAAAAGTGTAAGACAAGAAATTCAACACATCAATATCAGATATCATAGAGAGCTAGAGGTTTACTCGTTTTTTCTTTGTGTTGGTTTTGATCTTTTCGGCATCTTATTATGCTGAGTCTTGTGTCTCTGCCGGTAAAAGGTGTGATTTTGGCGGTCATTGTTGCCCAGGAACAGAATGCAGTCGAGGTAGCCAAACAGCCTCTTGACTAACGGGTCAACAACCCAGACATTATAACGGACAAATTTATGACCCAAATGTTAAAGGCCAAAATATACACCCCAAATACTAATAAAGTCTGCAAAAATTAATAAGGGTATATATGTGAAAACTGGAATCGGAACCTGGCTATCTAATTTATTTATTTTTCTTTCTTTTTTTTTGATGAACAATCAGACCACATTTCATTCAATCCAAAAAGGTGATTACATGATTGTTTACAAGAAAAAGAACATCAAAATACAAGAAACTTAAAACCCAAATACAAATAAAGATGCCAATTACATGTAATTCGCGAAGAGAAAGAGTAAAATACCGTAAAGGTACCCAATTTTTGTATGAAAAGTAGAGAGAAAAGATGGTATAATCCGGAATCAATTCCGACCATTTTGAATGCTTGTCTTCTATAACAAGAGATGCTCCAAAAACAAAGGAGTGATTAGCCCTTAATCTTGTATATGTAAACGAAAAAGCCGGATGCCCTAGATCCCTTTTGTTGAAGATGGACTCAAAGCTATTCCGTGTGGAATCGCCGATGTTCTCGAATCTAGAATAACAAGCCATGAAACAACCAACAAAGATTGAACAAATCACCATCAAAGTGATGAAATAATCGCTCTCAAAGCGAAGAAAAAATCGCCCAATAAGCGAAGACAAAATCACCCAAATGATGAAGAAATGTGTCAAAAGACACCATAAATTATAATACAACATCTTATTTTATTAGAAAATCTATTAAAACTAAAAAAAACAATAATCCTTACTCAGATCTGGTCCAAAAGGACCAAATCTGAGCAAGATGAAGATGAAAAATTTTTGTTTTTGTTTTTTAGAGAGAAAGAGAGAGAAGCGTTGATCCAAAATAAAAAACCCACTATTATAGCTTGGACGGAGGAAGTAGTTTCTATACTTCTAGTTTCTTCATGTTGATATCCTTGTAAGTTGCAATACGATAACGTTTCTTCTTGTTGGACGGCCGAAGGGAGTCCTTCTATGTGTTCATTATGGGAGCTAAAAATGCAATTCCACGCAACGTTTTTTTTTAATTTTTAATCGCAAAAATTGGACTCCAATTGGTGTTTTTTCAACAAAATTGAATCGCCAATCGTAAAGTCATCAACTCCGGATGTGATTCGGCGCAATCAAAACGATCGGAAGTCGAGCCGATTGACGGCAATTGCGGCGTGAAAATGGCCAAAAAACCGTCACCTATACTTTTAATTTTGATCTTGACCGTTGATTATCAGCAAAATTCATCCACAAGATCTAAAAATGCCGTTGCTATTACATAATTGTTACAAACAATTGTACAGAATAAGTATCACATCAATGTTACTCTTATAAATGTTATTAAACTAATGTCACAAAACCTGTTGTACTGTAAGAAAACTGTCACAAAAGCTCATGCCCTTACGGTTCCACCCACTCCCAAACTCCCGTCGCCCCCCCCCCCCCCCCCCCCCCCCACCCCCCCCCCCCCACCACCACCACCACCACCACCACCACCGCATTGCGGTAATCTAGTATAGTAACTATACCCATGATGATGTTAAAGACATTAGATAATACAGTGGTATTATAATATCGAAGGGATCTGCATGATCTCATCAGATGCTTTCAATAAAAAATAAGATTTGATGTATCCACAAATTTAATGCAACCAGCTGTATGTACTATAAAAATTAGCAAATTAAAACTAATATTAGATGCCTGAGTGCATAAATAATGCCAATTAATTAACTACAAAACCAGTAGTAGTATTATTTAGGAGCAGGATTTGTTTTCCCAGCCATGGATCAAAGAACATGGTCTGCCACGTATATACTCTAAAATGTTCTGGTTTTCATTTTACTTATTTTTATTTTTGTGTGATTCCTGAATGTGAGAGTCACATGTTGCATTTGTTTCCCTCTTTTTCAATCTATAAGAGGTTTGGTTTGATAGAGCCAAAATGAATTAAAAAAAAAAAATCAATAACGATGATGGTTAATGGCACATGGTGCAATTATGGACTATAGGTCATCAGTAGTACTAAGCGAGAATGCGCGGAACCTAACCATGTTGTTGTACGAGGTTTTAACGAATTTCCTGGGACCTTGTTGTAGCAAATGGATCAATATAAAAAGGAATTTTTTTCAGAATTCATGTGATAACACATAAATGCAAGGAGTGTGTGAAAATGTCAACTTCTCAAATCTATATAATGGCAACTGCAAGATGAAACTTAGCTTATATAAAGACAACTTTCTTTATTGATGTTTAGAAAATATCTCAAAACTAAACACAAGCTCTAATCTTGCTCATATGATCAACCACAACTTTGGTGATCATATATATATATAGAACTATGAATTCCTTTTCCTAGTCCTATTACCTTATTACATGTCTTTCCTATTCTTAGAACTAGATGACTTCTAATTCCCTTAGGATTACATCAATTTCTTAATCTTGTCCTAACCAGCTTGTTAGTGACCTCTATGTTGAAGTTAATCCAACATTCCCCCCCTTAAGCTTCAACTGTGCTTGTGAGAAATCTTGTACTCCTATTAATTTCCTCATTTCTTCAAACTTGATCCGAGCTAATGCCTTTGTCGATATATCTGCCTTCTGCTCAGTTCCAGGTATGTGTTCTACGTTAATGACCTCCTTCTCGATGCATTCTCGTGTGAAATGATACCTTTTGTGAATGTGTTTCGTCTTCCCATGAAACACTGGATTTTTAGTGAGTGCAATTGCAGACTTATTATCAATCTTGATGAGAACTTTTTCAGGTTATCTTCCTTGGATTTCACCCAATAATTCTTGAAGCCATATTGATTGTTTAGCTTCTTCTGTTGCGGCCATAAACTCAGCTTCACAGGATGAGAGGGCTACAGTGTCTTGCTTCTGTGAACACCATGTAATAGGTGCTTCTCCTAGATAAAATATATGACCAGTTATACCTTTTCCATCATCTTGGTCAATATTATGACTGCTGTCACTATACCCAACAATTCCTTTTAATCCTCCTCGACCATACTTCAATCCACAGCTGATTGTTACTCTTAGATATCTCAATATCTTCTTTATTACATCACCATGAGACTTGTGTGGACTCTGCATATAACGGCTTGCTACTCCCACAGAGAAAGCCAAGTCTGGTCTTGTGTGTAATAAGTATCTTAGGCATCCAACATTTCTTCTATAACTCGTTGAATCAATCTCTGCTTCTTCTTGTGCCTTTGAAACTTTAAGTCCAAACTCCATTGGTATCTTAGTTGGATTACAAGTTTCAAGTCCTGCTTCTTTCAGAATTCTCCTTGCATAAGCTTCTTGTTTAATCTGAATCCCATCTACTCCTTGATGGACTTCTATGCCAAGGTAATAAGTGAGTTTTCTGAGGTCTGACATCTCAAACTTTGATGACATTTCTTTCTTGAACTCATTGATCACCTTAAGAAAATTTCTAGTCACAAATAGATCATCTACATAGACTGCAATCACAAGAAGCGTTTCCTTTTCTTCTCTTCTGTATACTGATGTTTCTTTAGAGCACTTAAAAAATCTGATTTCTCTTAAAATTTCATCTAACTTTGTATTCCAGGCTCGAGGAGCTTGTCTTAGACCATATAGAGCTTTTGATAACTTATAAACCTTATGCTCTTGTCCTTTTACTTCAAAACCTTCTGGTTGTTCAACATACACATCTTCTCGCAATTCACCATGTAAGAATGCTGTCTTAACGTCTAAGTGGTGAATTTCCCATGAGTTTGATGCAGCTTCTGCTATTAAGAGACGAATTGTCTCTAGTCTAGCAACTGGTGCGAAAACTTCATCAAAGTCTATGCCTGATTCTTGAACGTATCCCTTAGCTACAAGTCTTACCTTATATTTGTTAATAGTTCCATCAGCATTTCTTTTAACCTTGAAGATCCACTTAAGACCAATCACTTTTACCCCACCTGGCTTATCAACTAGAAACCAAGTCTTGTTTCTGTTGATTGAAATAATTTCTTCTCTACATGCTTGTGTCCATTTAGTCGAGACCTTTGCTTCCTGAAAATTCCTTGGTTCATCATTAACAGAAAGTAGCATAATCTCACATTCCTCTGCAGCTTGAAGAACATTATCCTCCAGATACTGTGGCTTTTGTATCTGTCTTTTTGATTTTCGCAGTGGAATGGGTTGAGTTATTTTATCGATCTCCTCTTCTTCTTCTTCTTCTTCTACTTCTTCGTTATTCTCAGTGTTTTCATTATTCTCTTCTTCTTCTTGATTAACATCATTGTTTCCATTGGTATTGATGATTATGGGTCCTTCGCCTTCATCAATTACTTGACCCCATCTCATGTAAAAAATTCATGGATCCCTACTTGGTCCATCATTAGTTTCTTTCCAGTTCCAATGTGTTGTCTCATCAAACACCACGTCGCGACTTACTACCACTCTGAATGTTGTTTCTTTTGGAAAACCTTGACGCGTTTGTTTCCCAACTAAACATGATTCACAGATCCTTGATTCATCGTTTATCTGTGGTAGCTCTCGAACCATCTTGTTCTGAGACATAGTTTTTAAGGTTCTGAAACTTATGTGTCCTAACCTTGCGTGCCACTTCCATGTCTGATCTTCCAGTCTCATATTCAGACACAATGGCCTTCCAATCATGAGACTTATCTTGTAGAGTCTATTCCGTGAGCGTGAGACTCTAACTAAAAGTCTTCCAATTGGGTCATGAACTGTTAGATAATCTTGTCGCATTCTAACATCACATCCAACTTCTGTAGCTTGTCTTAAACTTAGAATGTTGCTTTGTAAGTTTGGGATGAAGTAGATGTTTGTGACAAGCTTTTGTTCTCCGGTCTTTCTCTGAAATAGAATTGATCCTTTCCCTTCAATTTCTACAGAAGATCCATCCCCAAACTTCACTTGTCCTTTGATTTTCTCATTGAGTTCAGAAAAGTAGTGTCTCTTGCCAGTCATGTGATTGCTGGCTCCATTATCTAAATACCAGATTCCTTCTTCTCCATCCTTTGATTCGTAGTTCTTTGGTATTAGTTTCCCTTCGTTTAAGAATACAACTTCGTGATGAAAAGAGCTGTATCTGCTTCCCTTGTTTCATTCTTGTTTGCTTCTTCCATCTTTTGTATTCTTTCAGGGCATACAGAGGAGAAGTGTCCTGGTTTATCACATCTGTAACAAATAATGTTTGATCTATCCTTCTTTTCTTTCCCTTGGTTTTGATCATTCTGAATTGTTGTTCTATCTTGTGAGTTAAACCTTCCTCCCCTTCCTCGGCCTCTGTTTACTCTACCACCTCTCCATGACCTCTTCCTTTTGTCGCAGAGTTTTGTTGGTAAGAGTTTGTGTACAAGAGTTTTCCTTGAGTTTCTCCATTGTTTTCTTCATCAAGGATTCTCTCTTCATATGCTTTGAATCTTCCAATTATATCTTCATAGCTAGTCTTCTTTAAATCTAATACTTGTTCGAGAGAAGCTATGATATGAATATACTTGGATCTTGGTAAACTATTGAGAAACTTCTTTACCAGTTTATCTTCATCAATGGATTGTCCAAGTGACACAGCTTTTGAGGCTATCTCTGATAGCTTTCCTGCAAATCTATCAATAGTATCAGTGTCTTTCATCTTCATTCTTTCAAATTCAGACATTAAGGTTTGCAGACGGGCTTCTTTAACTCGATCAGCTCCGAGATTACGTGCCTTTATTGCATCCCAAATTTTCTTTGAAGTTTCCTGTTCACCAACTTGTAGAACAAGACATTCTGGTATGGCTTGAAAGAGTAATCCAATGGCAACATTGTTTTTGTCTGGGTCCAATGTACCAGGATCAACTGTTTCCCAAACTTTGTAGATTTTCATCAGTACCTTCATTCTCATGGCCCATACTGTGTAGTTTGTGGCGTTGAGGATTGGAACTTGTATTGATGGTGGCGTGAACTGTTTTGCACCCACAATGGTGGTTTCGTTTTCCATGGCTCAGAAACAAGCTCTGATACCAATTAATGGCAACTGCAAGATGAACTTAGCTTATATAAAAAAAACTCTCTTTATTGATGTTTAGACAATCTCTCAAAACTAAACACAAGCTCTAATCTTGCTCATATGATCAACCACAACTTTGGTGATCATATATATATAGAACTATGAATTCCTTTTCCTAGTCCTATTACCTTATTACATGTCTTTCCTTTTCTTAGAACTAGATGACTTCTAATTCCCTTAGGATTACATCAGTTTTCTAATCTTGTCCTAACCAGCTTGTTAGTGATTTCTATGTTGAAATTAATCCAACACTATATATATAGATGTGGCATACGGTAGCAAACGTATCAATAGTACAGCCAGCAAAATTGTAAGACAAGAAATTCAAAACATAAAGATCAGATATTAATTATAGAGAGCAAGAAGTTTACTTGTTTTTTATTTGTGTTAGTTATCATCTTTTCGTTGTCTTATTATTCTGCAGCTCAGTCATGTCTCTCCGCCGGTACAAATTGTTTTGGCTCTAGGGCTGGATGCTGCGAAGGAATGGAATGTCGTGACCAAACATGTGTAACATGCAGCAGACCCGGTGGAAATTGTGCAACTGATAGCGGATGTTGTAAAGCATCAACCTGCACAGGTTGGCTTCAATTCATTGGTCTGGGAACCTGTCAGTAACTGGAAACCATTATCCTGTGGTGGTACCCGGAAGATCTTCCGTGAGGGAACCTGTGTCACTTAAGAAAATTGTCGACGGTGTGGGGTTGAATTTCTTTATTATCAATAATTATGATGACAGAGAGATGTTACGTGTTGATTTGCTAGAAATATATATCTGGATTCTGGTCTAGCGAAAACACAGGACCTGATCAGTGCTCATATTTTACTTTCTTGATTATTTTACGTGTTGTGCTTTGTCATCGTTTTCTTGATATTTCTTGTATGTTTTGCTTTGTAAGACCACGGTCGAAACCGTTTGTTATTAATAAATATCAGCCCCGGTATTTTATAAGTACTCTAACGGTTCTCATGATTTCATATCTGTTGCTCCAAATGCAAACTAAGTTTCCCTATAGATTCCGTACTTCAATTTGCTTTTGATCGTACACTGGTACTTACTCCAACGGCAGTAGGTTTCGCTCAGACCACATTCCAGGCCTGCTCGGGATCACAAAGGTTGTAACTAAGAGGCTAGAGCCTGGAGCAGTAAATGAACCTATGAACTCTAGATATCAGACCATTGTTGGACATTTTTTTCGGTCATGGTTTTGGCATGTAGATTTTATTTATCCTATTCCTTGATTTTAACTAATGATACTCATTTTAGTTTTGAACTGTATAAAATAATCTAAGAAAACTTAATTGAAAATTTGAGATATGAAATCGCGATGAAGATAAGTTTGTGAGTCAAAATCGAATCCACTAGGCGATTCCGAAGTGCGTAGATTATTTTTTTTGACTCAAATTCCGAGGTGCGTACAATAAGGGCTCAGGCATATTTCTCATTTTACTGATAAAAAGAAAGGGCTCGGGCATATGCGAATGACCTGAGACAAAGAACAAGCAGATTTTTACATTCTTTTTTTCTTAATAAAAAGTTTTTCGTATAAAAATAAAAGGTGCCTAGATTTGTATGCTCCCGGAATTTACAGCTGTGAAACCTTTTATAGATGTGACTTCAGTCAAATTGGCTACAAAGACCAAGAGCAAGTCGAACTCGACTTTCAGAGGCAACGACCAAATTAGTTTTTATAAAGGAAAAAATACGGTTTAGTCCAAAATCCCATCCAAATATACTCATTCAATTAGAATTATTAGATACAAGTTAGTCCTTTTTTAAGGAAAGTAGACAAATAATTTCTGCATTTACAGTTTAGTCCAAATATTTACAGTTTAGTCCAAAATGACTCACGGTGATGTCAGCAATTTTAAATAATATAAAAAAATTTAAAAACAATTTATCTTTCGAACCGTTTGTCCAAAATTCACAAACTTTATATATTTGGAAAAATATTTCCGAGAGCTACAAAAAGAGTACCCATATGACTATGTAATTCTCATTTTTTTAAAAACTTAGTTTACATTAGTGTACAAAAATTCATCAGTGTCTTCCAATAATAATCCACCAGATGGAATAGACTGATGGTCGTTTAGTGACATTGCGAGTGCTTGCTCTAGCAGTGCAGTGTCGTCATCCTGTTACCATATTCAGAGAAAAAAAATGTTAGATACATATCAACATACTGTCATAGTGAATTTAGCAAAAAATCTGCGGGCAACAGTTGTACACATTTCCAAGGAACAAAAATAACCTAGAGGAACTTGTATGTTCTACATCAAAAAGATTGTCTAAAACGATATGAATATAAAACAGTGGATGCTAGAGAGTGCATGGAGAAAATGCAGTTAAATCAGTACCAGATATAACAAGACGCACTGCAAGAAAGACTTTACGAAACTAATAAAGTACTAGTACAGAAGCATATGGAGATTAAAAGGGTGCGGAGCGAAAATTACCTCGAAATTTAACACAATTGAAAGAATTCGTGGTGTCTCCTAAAATTTTGAAGAAACTAAACTCTAAGTTACTCTAACAAGACATGGTAGTTCATGAAGATGCGGACCTCAGTGATATAATATTCTCATTTTTGAATATCATGTAATTCACATTCACAGTAAGGATATGATATCCTCATTTTTGAATATCATGTAATACAACTACAATCGGATAAAAACTTAGTACATGTAAAACAGAACAAGCACATATAGACAGAGAGAAACACATACAACAGGTGTACAATTATTGTATACATTAAAAACCAACATGTGTAAAATTATGTACACCTTTGTTATTTACATGTGCACTAGTTTGTACACTCTATTTTCATGGGAGCATATACTCAGTAACATCTAACAAAGAAAATATCCATAGCCAGAAGGAAAAATTTAACAAGTCCACAAATAGTGACCTATATAAAATCTCATCTGCCGCCCGAGGTGCTAAATGAACGATAATATGATTTAACCGAAATTTGCGACTACATGGAGACATTGTAAAAATGGAAAGGTTCACAGACACCGCAACCATGGCAACTTCATTGAGAGCTAGTTAAATCCAATATTCGTAATAACAAAAAGTGGGGTTTTCATTGATGTGAACCTCATGCACTTATTAATTGTGCTCAAACACACTTAAAATGCAAAAACATATGTCATTCTTTAACTTGCATGGCCTAGTCAAACAAGAATGCTATAGTTTCGCTAACAACTAGGTAATTTACATGAACACCAATTGTATAAATACAGTAAGATGAAAAAAAGGATATATATACCTCGGTCTTTTTCCATGCATTATATTAGTGGCGAAAAAATCCACTGTGTTTGCTAGCTCAGCTCCGCTACCATGCCTCTGCCATACTAAAGACGATCATAGAGTCTGCATCTTCAGCGATTGGCAACTATATACACATTAAAATCAACAAGTGTACATTAAAATCAAGAAGCAGATCGATTAATATCTTTCAAACCTAGAAGTTTCAAAAATTCAGCATGTGGTTCAACTATGTACACATTAAAATCAACAAGTGTCCCATTTATGTACACGTTAATAATAGCAGGTGTACATTTATGTACACGTTAACAATAGCAGGTGTACAACTGATGCAGTAATGGTCTGTCCAACTGCAGTAACGGTCTGTCCAACTGCAACTTATGCAGCCTAAAAAATATTTGGTAACAACAAATTAGTTACGTGCTTGACAAGAGGAACACAAAGAGAAAAGTAAAGAGAATCTTTTGATTCACTAACCTTTCTTAGATCGAGAAGGAGAAGAGTTGTGTTTCTATTGTCTTAAAATGCATGAAAACATTGAACTGTTTTTTTTTTATCAGAAAATCATGTCAAAAAATGGAGAGCAGTAAAATTCTTTCCTCTTAGCATAGCATCCAAGTGGCTCTCACCTTGACGTGGATCCCAACCAACTTTCCTATACACAATATTAACAGAAACATAGTCAATATGTGTACAATTATGTACACATTGAGAATCTACAGGTGTACATTTATGTACACATTAAGCCTCCCTACTGTTACAGATCACACCAAATTAAGAAAGTGAAGATTATCTTCCTCACTGTATAGCTCCCTGAGGAACGAAAATCATACGATATGAAGGGAGGGAATGAATCAGCTAGGGACCTACGATTAGGTATGCCTTGCCTATCTGTCTACTTGTCCTAAGCAAAAGAAAAGAGTATAACATACAACATCCAATACCCCCACTGCAGTATCTAGTTTCACTAATCCATAAGCATACATTAATGACTCACCAGATTCAAACAATCCCCATATTGATGCCTCCAGTAGGAGGGCATACACCTTACTTGAATTACCCCTAAACTTAAACCAAGTTTGAAAAAACCCCACATATTATTGAATATTGCGGAATATAATAGTTCTCTGATTTTTTTAATTTTCCTCCCGATTTTTAGTTGTTCATAAAGACAGAACACACTGTCATTCGGTTACTCATATATAGTTTCTAAGGACAATGCCAGGAGTAAGAAAAATTAGCAAATAAAAATCCAGATATCAAATGCAACAAATGGACAAAGGTGTCGTTCAGTTAGCAATTGTGAGAAATGATAATAGTGAGAAAAGCTATCCTTGAGATTACGACAAGCTACACTTCTTTTATAAAAAAAGAAAGAAAATGAAAATCCATCTTGTTTAGTCAACCAACATACACAGTCAGTTTTGTTAGGTTTTATCGAAGTATTAATAACATAAGGGTCTTGGCTATACAAATGTCGTCAGAGTGAAGTATTTCATCAGTTTCAGATGATTTATTAACTCACAATCACCAGTAAGGACGATATACTTATCGCTGCTCGGATCTAGATACAAAAATTAATTTGGCGTCCCATAATTCAGGTAGAAAGGTTGCGTCGGTTCAGTATATTATTGGACTTCTTAAACCAAAAGAAATAGAACCAATGTAAATACCCTTACCAATGTATCATTTCTACTAAAGATTGTCTGCCATAAATATCCTAAAGCAGAAAAAGAAAATTCAGAGATCAAAGTGCAATTTAAATGATCACTAGACAAACATCATCACTAGTAAAAGCATCATAAGAAGGTCCACCCCGAGCAAGTTAAGTCCTAAGAAATATCAACATTGTTAAGCACACCATAACATTATGCATTAAGTGACAAGTATTCATGAAATAAGTAACATTCAGAGACATGAGCATTTTTCCCACCAAAAGCTACAAGGCTTTCAAGAAACAGACAAATAAACCTTAAATAGGGAATAATACACAAATAAAATTACGATTGCCCATCAATAATCACTGAATGCAGAACACCAAAAAAAAATTAGAAGAAATAGACTAATAAGATGATAAATGAATCTTAAAATGACCAATAGCTCAAATGCAAAACTAAAATACAAGAAATAAGATTAGGTATGATTTGTGACCACCTGTTTAGATCTAAGACGGAAAACCACATTCAAATGGTTTCCATTTTTGGGAAACAGGTTCAGCAGCGGAGAAAGTTTTAGAGTAGGAAGAACTCTTATTTAATCATTAGTCAAATAAAAAACTTGAAACGAAATCAAAGAAATTAAGTTTCAAAAACCGTTAAAAATCCTAAAATCGAGTTTTAAATCGAAATTTTTAACAATGGAAATCAAATCAAATTATAAGAACAGATTCAACTTATCTTCAAATCGCTATCGATGATGAAATCGTCAAAGTAATTTGTTGTACTTAAATCTCCTTAACTTTTCATATAAATTTCGAGTTAATATTCGAAAAGAATGAATCAACGATGGAAGGTTTAGGTTTATCAAGCTGAATCGAGTGTTTCTTCGATTACCATATCATATTTGGTGATTGAATTTTCGTTGAGACGTCGAGATTACTCAGAAAGTTGTTTCCGTTGAATGAAAATGTGAACTGGATTATGAGACTAATAACTTGGCTTATGGGGCATTTTTGTCATGAAAAAATTATGCTTTGGACTAAATCGTTCATTCAGGACTAACCCGTCTCAGATTTGATAAGTTTGGACCTTCTTGTACCAGGCTTGACAGGAAAGGAATAAAGCGTCCAAAACCCACAAACTTTGGGACTAAACGTTAATTTCTACTTTTATAAATAATATTGTTGTTTGTACAACGGATTTTTGGTGGTGTAAGGAGTGTAGTTTCAAAAACCGCCAGCAAATTATGCACTTTTAGTAAGGTGTCAAATATGAGTAGACCAAATCATCTATGAGTAGGGTGTCAAAAACAAGGCCAGAGTGCGGGCAGAGGAGAAGTTCATGGAGGGTTTTAGTAGTTGTCTTGCATCATAATTTACAATTCTGGAAATTACTTTGGAAATTCTCATTAAATCTACTCCCTCACATAGAGATGTAAAACGTTCCGGCCCGGCACAGTCCATCCCATGAAGTCACGTGCTTAGCGTGTTGCGTGATGTGCTGGGATGTGCAAGAGATTCAGACGTGTTCTGCCGTGTTGTATTGTGCTAGCACACTTATTTTATGTTTTCCAAAATAACTATTTTTGAGATATTTTAGTTAGTACATGTATTATTACAGAAATAAATTAGCATAACGAAAAAGAAATGTCAAAAATTTGCTAAAATAATGTTTCTTTTGTGAAATATGCATCAAATGTGATGTATTGTGTGGTATTTTACGCATGACGTGGCGTGCTTTCTTCCCATGCCGTGTTGTGCCACGTGCTAACACGTGCCGCCTGCTGTGCTATGCTGATGTGCCTATTTTTCTGGCACAACACAACACATTAAACAAATGTGTTGTTCCCATGCTGGGTTGGTCACGTGTTGTGCTGTGTTGTGCTCGAATTTTAACGTGCTGTGATTTTCCATAAACATGCTGGCCCGTCCCAATTTACACCTCTACCCTCATACCCTCATATTTTTTAGAAACGGAATTAGTATAGTATAAAGGAAAATGAGTTGTTATTTTTTAGAAACGGGGGGAGTATAATATAAAGGAAAATGAGTTGTTTGGTGTCCTTGGTTAGTCTCGTTTTTGGACCAAAAAGCCTTTCGTGTTTTTCAAATTTAGAGTACGATTGCGTCAGTGATGTTTGTCGTAACCACAATAAATTAATAGAGATATTTCCCACTAATTAACTAGTAATATAGCGTTAGTAAGGATCGTTCCACATAGAGCTGTGTAATTGATATGTTATTTATATTAGAAAACCAAAAGAAAACACAAAGGGGGTTGAATTAAAGTAAAATAAAAAGAATAAAAAATAAAAGAAAGATGATCAAGGAGTCCTTCGCCGTTACCAAACGTTGACTAAACAGTATACTTATCTATCTTCGTTAGAACCATTCATCACCAACCGTAGGAAAGAAGCTAGAGCAGTGTTATCCCCAAAGTTCCTTATGTAACCGGATATCGAAGCGCTCACATATCAAGTTCTATCCAATTGAACCACCAAGTAGTAGTGCACTCAAGTTGTAACCCAATCAGAAGCATTAAGTTATGTGAACTTAGATTGATCCTAGCAGTTAGACTCTTAGCGCAAGGTCCACTTACCAGTGTTGTCTTCACACACGATTTCTCCACAGAATCCCTCTATGAGGTCTCACGTTCTCTACTTGTGCAAGGATTATTCAACAATTACACGGATATCCTAACCATTTACTAGCAATAGAATGATCAATAAAATATTCCAATTGTACAATCGAACAATCTGGAAATCAATCATAAACTCTAATTATAGAAAAGACAAACGATGATGATTAAAACTTCGAATAGATTTATACAAATAATAAAGCTTCATGCTAGAACATTGAATTCATCCTCGATCAACAAAAGTTTAGCTTCTCATGGTTACATCGTTTCTCGGTTTCTCCCTAGCTCAATAAGTATAATATGAGATGCGTGATAAATTTCTAGCTCAATAAGTGTTTCTTTTTATAGTCTCCAAGTTGTAGAGGTGCCCGTCTCAAATCCCGCGCAAAATAAGTTTCCAAAGATAGCCAAATTCCAAATCAGGTCATGTCCAAGGTCTAACCGTGTATAAGAGTTGTGAAAACTACAGGGAGACCCATTCTCCCAGATTTTTCCACTGTCAAACCCACGGACAGAAAAGTTCAGGCGCGCACCCATTTTCCCGTCAAAAATTCGTAGCAGACCCATAATTTATGAAATTCTGCTTCTCAGTTTTTAAAAGGCAAAACTACCATTTTCTTCAAGCGACGAACAGAGAGAAGTGAGAAGAAAACAATGGTGAACTCCGATTCTTCGTTTTTAACATTTGGATTTTCCCTTTGTCAAATCTTTTCCCAAATCCTTTTCTGAATAATCTTCTCAATAAAACTAGGGTTTCTGTTTCAAAATCTGCGGTTTAAATCTGGGGATTTGGGGTTTCTGTTGTCTTTGATTATTCGAGAACTAAAAAGAAATTAAAATTGAAGTTGAAAAGGGTAAGAAGTGTGTTGCAGTATTTCGATATCAACTGAATTGGAAATTTTCATACCTTATTTGTCTCCATGTTTTTGATCTCAATCGGAAATTTATGATTAGATTTGAATTAAAGATGTTATGCATAATGTCTTATGCATAACATCAGTTTTGTTTAGATGCATAAAACATTATGCATTATTTTGTTTTAGCTGCATAATGTCTTATGCATTACTTTTTCACTTTTCTGGTTATGCATCAGTTTTGTTTAGATGCATAAGACATTATGCATTCTTTTGTTTTAGCTGGATAATGTCTTATGCATTACTTTTTCACTTTTCTGGTTATGCATCAGTTTTTTTTAGATGCATAATACATTATGCATTATTTTTGTTTTAGCTGCATAATGTCTTATGCATTACTTTTTTTCACTTTTCTGGTTATGCATCAGTTTTTTTTAGATGCATAAGACATTATGCATTATTTTGTTTTAGCTGCATAATGTCGTATGCATTACTTTTCTCACTTTTCTGGTTATGCATCAGTTTTTTTTAGATGCATAAGACATTATGCATTATTTTGTTTTAGCTGCATATTGTCTTATGCATTACTTTTTTCACTTTTCTGATTTATGGATTTTTATGCACGTGCATAATGTCTTCTGCATCATTTTGTTTAGTGCATAAGACATTATGCCATTATTATTTCTCCATAAAACATTATGCATTATTTTTGTTTTAGCTGCATAATGTCTTATGCATTACTTTTTTCATTTTTCTGGTTATGCATCAGTTTTGTTTAGATGCATAAGACATTATGCATTATTTCGTTTTAGCTGCATAATGTCTTATGCATTACTTTTTTCACTTTTCTGGTTATGCATCAGTTTTTTTTAGATGCATAAGACATTATGCATTATTTTGTTTTAGCTGCATAATGTCTTATGCATTACTTTTCTCACTTTTTCTGGTTATGCATCAGTTTTTTTTAGATGCATAAGACATTATGCATTATTTTGTTTTAGCTGCATATTGTCTTATGCATTACTTTTTTCACTTTTCTGATTTATGGATTTTTATGCACGTGCATAATGTCTTCTGCATCATTTTGTTTAGTGCATAAGACAATATAAGGGAAAATTTAGCTGCATAACTTTTTTTCTGTTTCTTCTACTTGATTTTTTCTTCTTCGTCTGTTTCATCCATTTTTGTTGAAATGTATTTTAGGGTTTAGTCAAAAATGATTTACTTCTTTGAATCATCGATTTTAAATGATTTATTTCTTTAAATGATGGAGAAAAAATCTTTGCAGATCCGTTACAGAGATTAATGGAGGAATAGGGAAAGAAACCGGCGGAGAAGAAAAAAAATTATGCCCAAAAACGATGAAGGGTAATAGAGTCTTTCAGTACGTTTTAAATATTTTTAAATAATTATGGGTGCGACTGTATCAGAAATTAATTGTGGGCCTGGCGGTAAGAATTTTTTTTTTTTGGGCTTGCGCCTAAGTTCCCCTTTCTCAAAAACAACCCCACTCAATTGGAAAAGCCCAACCCATTACGTCCTTGGCCTATCAGTTTTCGGAGACCGACAGCCTATTTTCATCTTCCTTTTTCTCGGCTAGATTTTTTATCCGTAAGTTCTCCTGGATATTTTACTCTTTTACTCGAACAGATTTACGGCTGAAACTTTCTAGCCGATAACTTCCTTGTATCCTTTCTCAAAATCCATCGAAAGCAGCCACCCAAATCGACTCCACAACTGAACCACTTGTTCTTGTGTCATCCCATTAGCCATATCCATCCCATTCCATCACTGAGCTCTTCTTTCTGCTATTCGAACTTTCCATGAACCCACATCAATGCAGCACACCACTGATGTATCAACGTCGTCTAATCATCATCATTTTGTTCCTTCATTCCCTGTACAACAGACAACTCGAGCTCATTTTCTTTGCCAGCAATGGCATCTCCGTCGTTCTCGTGTCAATCCATCCGTGGCAGCAACCACAGTTCAGGCCATCTCCTTCCTATTCACGTCACGTCACTGCCAATGGCGATACCTACAACACCTTTTTCAACTCCGATCATTACTACCATTAATCAACATCAAGAGCAAACCACAGCTCAAGTCTAACACGAGTTTCATTCTTCTCTCCTCCATCAGGTACCAGCACCATAAAATCACCGAATATCACCATGCTCGAGTTCTTCATTCTCCAACAGCGTCTATAACTTACCCATTTACAGCTCAAGTCTCAACTGGTTCTCAGCGAGTTATCTCCATCGTGACTGCCATCAATCGCTGCTTTGTCTTCATCTCGAGCTCGTCATCACCATTTCCGATCAATCATGATCATCACATCCTTATAGACAGCTGCAACTACCATTAACCCTTCACAGCTTCGAACACTTTCTTCTATCCACTAATGGCAGCAATACATACTCTCTGTTCATCCCTCACCGTTGATAATATCACTAGAAGCACTGGCCATCAAATGTAGCATCCATCGCCATCTTGTGACGGAACTTTACCTCTGTCCGATAAGAAGATGAAGTTCCCGTTCAGTTTCTCATATTAATCTTGGCTGCCCTGAGTAGAAAACTTATTTGCCTTCAAAAATTTTGTGCTTGATATGTTTCGTGTTGCTTCAAATGCTCGTAACTTCTTCACACGAAGCCGGAATGACTCCATTCTTTCGTCGTTGACTTTGTCTTCTCGTCCTCTTCGAGATGATATCAAGGACTCCTAGATTCGAACGAGTTCCACTTGTTCTTTGGCTTTTATCCGTTTATAACTAACTTCTTTTATTGCAAAATTAAGTGCAAATACACTTCTTTTGGATGATTCACCTAGCAAAACATAATTAAGAGAAAACAAGAGTAATATACAATAATTCGCAAGAATATATAGCAATTACTAGCTTGGATTCGACATTAAATATATGAAAAATATGCACTTAACAAATTCCCCCACACTTGAATTTTGCTAGTCCTCGAGTAGACTATCTAAATACAACAACTCCATGTCGTCGATGATACAGATGTACTTAGCTAATGCAACATGCCTTTAAACCCCTAGGTGTCCCTAGTGGAAGAGTTATAGTATCGTGAGGGCTTACAAGATGTATACCCACAAAACCTACTCCAACTTCAAAGTGTCCCAGCGTCCCAAGCATCCAAAGAGCTATGAGGACATAGAGCTTCTGCATGCTAGTAATAAGAAGTTAAAAATACCAAAGAACATATTCTCATCCTTAAATGTTGAGTGAGAAATAACCACACCATAATAAGAGAACGCGTGTTTGAGAGCGATCAATAAGCATTTCGCCTCGATTTCTGCCTCACTTAAAAGGATTTTATGATAATTGCACTCAAAAAGACGACTTTTTTATGGGTCTCATATGTGTGCAGGTATGAATGAAGAGAAAAATCCTATACAAGTTGAATGGTGGGAAGGAAACCTTCCGAATAATTTTTGGAGACCCCACAAGATCGTGGGAAATAAAAGACTTTTTCTGATGATCTTTAAGAAAGGAAATCAACCACTATAGAAAGGATGGTAGTACTTACCAACTTCACATCCGATCGGCAGTGATGATCGCACCTCTCTCACAGCATCCAATAGAAACGTCTTCCTTCGGCTCATCTTCTTCATCTTCTTGGTCTTCGGTCTTCAACGATTGATGATAAACTCTTGAACTTCGTAAAACTTTGAAAATTTTGTAACTCTTTTCCTCAAATTCCTTGAAACTTCTTTATATATTTTTCTTCCCCATGGCTTATTAAACAAATAAAAACAAAATAACAAATTTTTCTAGTCTTTTTTTTTTCATTTTCTTTTTCCGATTTTCTTAAGACAAGAAAAATAATACAAAAATAACAATGAAAATGGCCATGGTGAAGTACTTTACCGCTTGATTCTTCACAACTTGTATTGTCTAGTATCATAAACTTCAATAACTCTCATTTTTTGATTTTCTTCGCTCTTGTACTTAGTCTTCCACTTTGATATCGAATTCCGCTCCTTGTATTGTAAGTCTTCAACATGTGTTTAAAAATATGCTCATTGTATGTTGCTTTACTCGGATATGAAATTTGCTCTTCCTTGTATTGTTGCTTGTAAACCTTAAACGTCTTCAACTTTCCTTGTAGATTTTGATGTGGCTCCACTTGTTGATGATGATATGTTTCTATGGACCTGTTGTTGGCGAGAGAGAATGGTGCAAACTGCAA
This sequence comes from Papaver somniferum, assembly GCF_003573695.1. Taxonomy (NCBI): domain Eukaryota; kingdom Viridiplantae; phylum Streptophyta; class Magnoliopsida; order Ranunculales; family Papaveraceae; genus Papaver; species Papaver somniferum. The sequence continues at coordinate 153,249,644 of NC_039359.1, read as the reverse complement.
ATTGATAGACACATTTTTGTGTCTAATTTGTCCTCAATGTCTGTATTGTTGGAACTCTATTTTTGTACTAACATTGTGTTTTTATGTTTGTTTAGGTGTTTTTGGAGAAAATACCCTTGTATGGAAAGAGTTGCTCAAAAAGTGATGATTTACACCCCAGGATAAAGATTAATGCCACCCCAGAAATGCACCGGAAACGTCCCAGAAATGTCCCGGAGGAACCCAAAAAAATTACTATTTCCACCCAAGAATTACTATTTCATCCCAAATTGCTAAAGGGACACCCGTACAGGATTAGGGGGAGGTCATCTTCTTTATTTGAAAAATCAAAATTGGCGGGAAAAGCTTCCTTTCAACTGGCAGAATTTTCGATCCAATTTTGAAGGTGTTTTAGGGTGATTAAATGGCTGAAACTTGGTGAGATTGTTCCTAGGATATATATAAACATATTGCAAGCTGCTGGTAGATCGAATTTGCCTAGAATCGGCTAAAAAAGTCATCATCAGAGAGCAGGGCAGTCACGGGTTTGAGAGGATTTTTGAGGGATTCAGACGTGTTATGATGATGCATGGAGGACTCTAGTACACTTTTGGACCGTTTAGAAGACAATTAAGGTGATTTTTCAGCTGCAGACGCGTGATCAAACAAAACAGGGAAGAAAATATTTTTAGAATATTTTTCTTTAAACCGAATAATGAAGGATTATATGGAGTTATTGCGAGGGATTAAATGCTGCTGTTGGGTATAAATTAACTCCTTGGGTCGAGTGGAAGGGCTGTCGAGAGTTGGGAGGAGAGAAGGAACGCTGCAGAATCGAGAACCATGATTTCTCTCTGCTGCTGCTGCCGCCATTGATGAAGATGAAGAACACGAAGTCGCAACAGCAGTCGTTTATCAACAGTCTCTAAGACGCACACTCGTGGGTCGTAGTTAGTCGTACAACAGCAGTTATCATTTATCGTTCTTCTTGTAACAGCTGAACAGCGCCTTTGCAACAGTTATTTCTTTTGCGATTTTTCTGTTCAATTGTTTTACACCTTTTCATCATTTGTAAACCACTTTTTGAGCAATAAATAATTATTTTGAGAGCATTTTTACTATGATGAGCTAAAACCCAACACTGGGACGACGGAGGAGGCCAAACTGCATACTTGGGGTAATTTCATTAATTCTTTTTAAGACTTTTGCATTAATTTAAAATTGAAATATGATTTGAATTAATTGGTTGTTATTTAATTTGATGATGTATGCTTGGCTTAGGTGTTTTGATACATCATGCTTAGGACTTACAATCAATGTTTTGAAAATCTACTTTGGCAAAATAAGAGTCCATATAATTTATGTTTTGAGCGATTATTGTTGAGAATAAATCATTGAGCCCTATGTTATGAAAATTGGCCGAATCATTAGTCCCAGTACCTCTCGCCCATTGTGACAAATATTGTGTATATATTTTTATTTTTAAATCTTTACAAGTCCGAGCAACGAACTTTTACTACCACTTTCAAAACTACAACACAAATCAAACTACAAGAAGGTGGTTTTCATCTATAGACGTCACCCTCATGACTGACAAAATTAGCATTCAAGAGATCAAAGAGTAGTGCTTCTATTGGTGGGAGGTTGGGTAGCTCACCATTCTACCTGGAATTAACGTACGGTGACACACTCAAAAGAAAGCTTTTTAGTCAGCTAAAAAGAAATTTGGGTTGGTGCCTCTGTTGATATGAAAATAGGTAGTCTCCACTAATGATTGATCAGCAACTCTAATAATGTATTTCCCCCTGCTCCTCGTTTGCATCACCGGCATGATTAAATCCATTATTTAACACTCTAACAAGCAAGAAATTCGAACGTAGTTCCCTAACACTTCCAAGTTCAGTTATATCGGTCAGAATTCTCTATGTAAACATACCTAGACGTATGCTAGTGACTCTAAAATCTCTACAAGTTGGAGGTTTTATGCAAAATTTACAAAATTTTGAAAAACTCTATGTGTAAAATATCCAAACACTCCCCCACACTTAAAATTTAATTACATTGTCCTCAATGTAATTGACTCGTCCTAAGTAAAATCAAGGTGGGAAATCCTAATATGATATGCAAAAGAAGAAAACTAAAAAACAAAAATGATAGAAAATACAAAACCAATGGGTTGCCTCCCATTCAACGCTTGGTTAAACGTCGTCAGCCCGACATTCTTGTTATCGTCCATACACCAACAATCTGAAAATCTGGTAATCCTTCCAGAAAATAATCTGCAATTCTAATAACAACTTCACACAATTGTTAACACAAGATATGAATAATGAAATTGTTATAGCTCGGAAGTTTCCCCCACACTTAGTCCTTTTTATACTCGAAAGTGGATAGAGAACATAGAATTCGGGAACTTCAAAAGGTTCCTCTTGGGTAACCTGCAAAACGCTAGAATCAAACACATCAAGTGGTGGATACTTAGAAGTAAAATAATCCGTTAAAACTTTGGAAGCACACAACTCCAATCCTAAGTGAGGTATTTTCCTAAAAGCTGGGTTAACAATCTTTATGAAACTACTTCAATTGGATGGAAAGGATCAATAAAAATATAATTATGCAAAGGATTAGACATACCTTGTTCTAGATCCTCATCATTCTTAATTAACTTCATTGAATTATTTACCTCAAGTATATCGTGGTCCTCTATCAAACTTTTAATTTCTACTTCAACCGAAATCTCATCATCATTATATTCTTTGACAAGTTCAATTGGGTCTTCCACGTATTTAATCAAATTTGGTTTCATTCCCAATCTCCATCTCTTCAACATTCTCATCATCGGAATCAGAATCTTCTCCCAAGAAGTCTAGTTCATTGGTGCAAATCCTAGGATCTTCCATATGAGTCTCCGACGAAGGAATAATTGGGTTTACTTCTTGCAAATCAACCGGCCTAAAAACATTGTAATCCGGATATTCTTCATAACGTTGATATGCGATCGAGTATTTTACACCGTTCATAACAATGGTTCGGTCATACCAATGTTCCTCCTTTTGAACAAGCGACTGATCATTATTACGATCCGGAGCTGGAATGACTTCATCACTGTTACAAAGGCTTTCCAAAGGTTGCCCATCTTTCTCCATTTCCTCCTTAAATTGATTCATGTCCCTTCTTAAGTTGTTCATGCCTTTTTGAAGTTCTTGGAGTGATTGATCAACACTTTGTTGACGTTGCTCTAATCCTTCACAATATTTTTCTATTTGCACATGAATATCTTCCATCATGGTACACATTTGTTCTGCAACACTTGAAGAAATAAGATTAAAAGCATTACTATCCTCCCATCCTTGTGATTGTTCACTTACATGCCTGTCATAAGGTTGTTGACATGTATGAGAATATCTGTAAGGTTCCATGGGATATTGATCATAGCCAAAAGATTAGTTTCGGTTATACTCATAGGATGGTTGGTAGTTGTCATATGAATGAGATTGAAAACCATATTGATTACCATTATAATATGATGATTGGTCTTGTGCTCCGTACATGTTATTTCCATAAGGAAACATGACGACTCACAAGAAAGAGATAATCAAAACAAAAATCTAAAAACAAGCTAAACAAATAACAAATCAATTAGCAACTGGTCCCCGGAAGCGGCGCCAAAATTTGATGCGTGTCGAAATCACAACAAGTTAATCGAGATATTTCCCACTAATTAACAACTCCCTCCGTTCCTTTTTAATAGGCTGGTTTCTATAAATAAATGTTTCAAAAAAATAGGCTGGTTTCCTAATTGGGAAAGTCAAATGTTACTTTAATTTTCTGGGACCACTTTTCTCTTAACTTCTTTTGATGACAAGTGTCATGTGGACCATTTAACTTTACTTCTTTTGTTGACAAGTGTCATGGGGACCATTTCACTTCACTTCTTTTATTGACAAGTGTCATGATGACCACTTTCAATGATTAGTTCTCTTAATTTTCTTAAATTTCTCTAAAAACAAAACCAGCCTATTAAAAAGGAACGGAGGGAGTAGTAATATAACGGTAGTAAGGATTGTTCTCACAGAGAGCTGTGTAATTGATATGTTAATTATATTAGCAAAACAAAATAAAACACAAAGGGGGGTTGAATTAAAGTAAAATAAAGAGAATAACAAATAAAAGAAAGATGATCAAGGAGTCCTTCGCCGTTACCAAACGTTGACTAAGTAGTATACTTATCTATCCTCGTTAGAACCATTCATCACCAACCGTAGGAAAGCAGTTAGAGCAGTGCTATCCCCAAAGTTCTTTAAGTAATCAGATACCGAAGCGCTCACATATCAAGTTCTATCCAACTGAACCACCAAGTAGTAACACACTCAAGTTGTAACCCAATCAGAAGCTTTAAGTTATGTGAACTTAGATTGATCCAGTTAGACTCTTAGCGCAAGGTCCACTTACTAGTGTTGTCCTCACACACGATTGCTCCACAGAATCCCTCTACGAGGTCTCACGTCCTCTACTTGTGCAAGGATTATTGAATAATTACACGGATATCCTAACCATTTACTACCAATAGAATGATCAATAAAATAATCCAATTGTACACTTGAATAATCTAGAAATCAATCATAAACCTTAATTATAGAAAAGACAAACGATGATGATTAAAACTTCGAATAGATTTACACAACTAATAAAGATTCACGCTAGAAAATTAAATTCATCCTCAATCAACAAAAATTTAGCTTCTCATGATTACACCGTTTCTCGGTTTCCCCCTAAAGGGGTAAATTCTAGAAAATTTTATGAAGAAAAAAAAGTATAATATGAGATGTGTGATATATTTCTAGGTCAATAAGTGTTTCTTTTATAGTCTCCAAGTTGTACAGGTGCCCATTCTCAAATCCCGCAAAATAAGTTTCCAAAGATCGCCAAATTCCAAAGCATGTCACGTCCAAGGTCTGGTCGTGTATAAGAGTTTCTCAAAAACATCCGCACTCAATTGAAAAAGCCCAACCCATTACGTCCTTGGCCTATCAGTTTCAGGAGACCGACAGCCTATTTTCATCTTTCTTTTTCTCGTCTAGATTTTTTATCCGTAAGTTCTCCTGGATCTTTTACACTTTTACTCGAACTGATTTAGGGCTGAAACTTTCTAGACGATAACTTCCCTGTACCTTTTCTCAAACTCCATCGAAAGCAGCCACCCAAATCGTCTCCATGGCTGAATCTCTTGTTCTTGTGTCATCCCGTTAGCCATATCCAGCCCATTCCATCACTGAACTCTTCTTTCTGCTATTCGAATTTTCGATGAACCCACATCAATGCAGCACATCACTGATGTATCAACGCCATATGATCATCATCATTTTGTTCCTTCATTCCCTGTACAACAGTCAACTCGAGCTCATTTTCTTTGCCATCAATGGCATCTCCGTCTGATCACGATAACTTCCTATCCACCTCGACATCCATGACTGCAGCTCCATTCTCGTTCTCGTGTCAATCCATCCATGGAAGCAACCACAGTTCAGGCCATCTCCTTCCTGTTCACGTTACTGCCAATGGCAATACCTACAATACCTTCTTCAACTCCGATCATTACTGCCATTAATCAACAGCAAGAGCAAACCACGGCTCAAGTCCAACACGAGTTTCATTCTTCTCTCCTCCATCAGGTACAAGCACCAGAAAATCACCGATCATCACCATGCTCGAGTTCTTCATTCTCCAAAAGCGTCTATAGCTTACCCATTGACCGCTTGAGCCTCAACTGGTTCTCTGCGAGTTATCTATATCGTGACTGCCATCAATCGCTGCTCTGTCTTTATCTCGAGCTCGTCATCACCATTTCCGATCAATCATGATCATCACAGCCTTATAGACAGCTGCAACTACCATTAACCCTTCATAGCTTCGAACACTTCCTTCTATCCCCTAATGGCAGCAATACATACTCTTTGTCCATCCCTCGTCGTTGATAATATCACTAGAAGCACTGGCCATCGAATGTAGCATCCAGCGCCATCTTGTAACGGAACTTTACCTCTGTCCGATAAGAAGATGAAGTTCCCGTTCAGTTTCTCGTATGAATCTTGGCTGCCCTGAGTAGAAAAGCAGTTTGCCTTCAATAATTTTGTGCTTGATATGTTTCACGTTGCTTAAAATGCTTGTAACCTCTTCATGCGAAGCCGGAATGACTCCATTCTTTCGATGTTGGCTTAGTCTTCTCGTCCTCTTCGACATGAAGGACTCCTAAATTGGAACGAGTTCCACTTGATCTTTGGGTTTCCACTTGATCTTTGGGTTTTCTCCGTTTATAGCTAACTTCTTTTATTACACAATTAAATACAAATACATTTCTTTTGGATAATTCACATAACAAAACATAAGTAAGAGAAAACAAAAATAATATACAATAATTCGCAAGAATATATAGCAATTAGCATGGATTCGACACTAAGTATATCCAAAATATGCGCTTAACATTCAGACTTTGGTAGAATTTAGAAACTCAAAGGGCAACTAAGTATCCTCTATTTTGTCTAAACAAAAAACAGCGTTTATTCCTCCACCAAAACCAGCGAAATACATCCCCACCGGCCACCTCCTTCAGTTTCTTCCTCACAAACCACCACCGGCAACACCAGCAACGCCATCACCACTTCCTTACTCTCCTTTTCTTCGAATGCCCCTCCTCCCAATTTTGTTCCCTAATCGTAACAACAACTCTTCTCAAATCTCCCTGTGATTTTATATTTGTTCACCCTTCTATTCTATTTGTTCTAATTGCATGCCCTAAATTGATATCTATCTTTCTTTCTTACTGTTGCCTTCTCCCATTGTCACCACCACTACCCTCCTCCGCCACCACCACTACTAACAAATTCAGCCGAGAATTGCAACATCAACCACCATGAACCAAAAATAAATATCCATCCAGAGAATTGGATAATAGTAATTCACCCAAAGATGGGAAGTTAGGTTTCTGTAGTAGTCAGTTTACAAAAATGTCATATGTCCTAAATCATCTCTGACTAACAGATATCATAAATTTACAAGATTAAAAATTCAATATAATTAGAAAAATTATCTTATCGTTGTTGGTCCTGTTTAGATGGTTATTTCCTGGTGGATTAATCACCATCACTACCTCTACTACCGCCACAACTGACAGCACCATCACCAAAAATACTCCCGTACAATAATGGCGTACCAAAATTTATATAATGAATAAATCTATTCAACTAATTTGATGTTTTTTACTAGGTACTATTTTTTCTTCAAATATTTGCCTCTAGAGAAGACGACGATATAGAAAACCGGGAAGAAAAGTGAACAGAGATTACAGCAGGTGGCGGAGAAGATAGAGGCAAAATTAGGGTTCTGACTTAAAAAAAACCAAACAGGGAATAACAAGTTTTGGATTTCCAGACACGTGTCTTCCTTTCTCATGATAATCAGAACACGTGTCCTAGTGCAAGCTGCATAAGTACAGCCCAAATTTCTTGACACCGCTAATGCTCCAGCTGATGTTGTTGGTCCTTCCTCAATTGATATTGCTTTGCTTGTTTCATGTCTTGCTTTCTTTGTCCCTTAATGTATTGATGAGCATAAAGTTGAGGAATTGCGGCTTACATATTGTATGTATTCTTGACTGGTTTAACATTTAGAAAAGTTAATTTATTTATTTGTATGTATTCTGCAGAGTAATGTAGTTGACATACTTCATATTTATGGTATTTATAAGAAGTACTTCCCTTGAAATTCTCTTATTGTTACGATGTCAAAAGGCATGGACACTTTTCCTAATTGTCTTGCATCAGTTTTTATGAGAGCTACATAAATTCCTTTTGTAGGCTAGCAAAGTCTTGTTTTCCAACAATGCACTATGGTTACTTTTCTCATACTGCTTTAAGTGGATCATCTGTGCATGCCATTGCACTCGTGACCAAGAAAGTAGCCCGAAACCTGTAAAACTGATTTATCAGAAACAGCCTAAATAAGTTACTCTTTTTGTTTTCAGGAAAAGTGATGTATATTCACATTTTTCAATTTAACTTTTTTCTAGGCAAAAATGCAAAAATGCAAAAAAAAAAAAAAAAAACCACTTTTCCTAAAACGGAAGTAGTGCTTGATACCCCAGGTTCATCACTCAAACCCTCATTCGGTTTTTCTTTATGAACAAAATCCGCCATTCTTTCGCTTCTTCCCTCACATATGAAAAACTCAAAAAAGAAAGTAATGAATCAGTTGGGCGCAATACTACATAAAATTTCCAACCATAACTCAAACAAATTGTACGCCTTAACCAATTAGTACGCCTTGTGCTGGAGCACAAGGAGTCATTTTTCAAAACCGTCCATGTGTGTATTTGAGGTCTAAAGGAGAAGCGGTAGCACCAATTGATCTCGACATTGGCAGGAAGAGAAGAACGATGACAAACAGGGAAGAAGAACCTGCTCCATCAATCGAAAATATTGCAGAAGACATGCAAGAGATGAGGAAGAACATGAAGATGATGATGAAAATGATGAAAGGAATGGTTCCCCCATCAAAGGATCAAGACGATCAATATGAAATCAGTGAAGAAGAGGGATCTAACAAATGCAAGAATTGATGTTGACACACCTTTCAAACTATAGGAAAACTTCCAAATATCTTCATATGATGGATAATTGGATTCTAAAAAGTTAGATGGTTGGTTAAAAACTTTGGAGGTCTACTTCGGTACAAAGGCTTACACCGAATTTCAGAAGGTTAGTTTTGTTATATTAAAGCTTGGAGGTTACGCACTAACATGGTGGGAAGCACACATTTCGGGTTGGTGTCGAACAACGAAGCTCCTGTAAGTTCTTGGTTATAATTTTTTAATGCGTTACGGAATCAGTTTTATCCAATTGCACATAGGGAAAGGCTTAAAGAGCGATGGCAATTCCTAAGCAAAATTAAAGGGAAGACGATTCAAGACTATACCACTGAATTTCGGAAGCGGGCAGTAGCATTAGGGGTGAACTTAAGGAATCTAGAAGTCCTGGACAAGTACAAAGTAGGTTTGTTTTTTCACTTACGAACATAATTGGCACTTTTTTGAGTTAATGACATTGATGATGCTTGTAAGAAGGCCATGTATATAGAGATGAAACGTCATTCTTTTGGAAACAAGACTGAGTATTCATAGGAAGGGTCTAGCCAAGTAAATAAGTTGTAAAAGGCGAGACAAAGAAGAATCATGTGGTGGCTAATAAGGATATAATGTGTTGTGATCATTGTGAAACATATAGACATTCCAAGACAAAATGTTGGAAGTTTCATCCCGAATTACAACCGTCATGGTGGAAGAATACAAATTGAAAAGTTGTTAATGTATATATTAAAGACGAAGATGTATGTGTGGAAGACGAAGTAATTGAGGGCTCGTCACAGCCGAATGCAAAGTTGGCATATATGGAAGGTAAGAGGGGTACTGTTTCTGAGGAAACCAAAGAAGAGATGTTTTGGGTATATGCTCAGATTAGGATGACTCCAGTTGTTTCCTTATTCGAAAGTAGTTCGCAACAAAATTTGATTTCAGAATAGTTGGTAAAGAAATGGGATTGAATGCATTTCCACGTCCTAGACCATACTCATTGGGGTGGCTACATAAAACTATGGAGGTACAAGTGAAAATGCAGTATAGGTTCAAGTTTGCTATAAACAAGAAGTTTAAAGACGAAATTACCTACGATGTTATACCATTAACATATGCCAAATTATTTTGAGAAGTCCATATTTGTATGATAGAGATGGTGCTTTCTATAGAAGAGAGAATGTATGGATATTGGTGAAAGATGGAAAAGGGTTTCGTATATAAGCTCGAAGGAGAAAAATGAGTAACAACTCATGACGTCCCAACAAACAAAGAATTTAATGATTATTAGAAAATTTGTGTTGTTTATGATACGATCATCAGTGGAAGGTGTCATTCAAGAAGAAACAAGTTCATTAAGTGATTGTAGTATATGGAAAACAGCTGAATTCAGATAACTCCAAGGTAACTTCAAAGAAATTATGAAGAAAATGTATTCATGGAAGGAGATCGAAAATAAGTGGAACCAAAGCGCTACACAATTGGAACAACATATGTATTCAGGGGCGTTAATTACGTCCTATTGTGTTTATGATATTGGTTGGGGGTGCTGGTGGTTGTTAGAGCATAGCTCGGTCGACCTCCCATGCGTTGCTATATCAAGCATGTTTGTCAATGTTAGTCATCAAAACTATGAGTCTTGATTTCTAATCTATTATAGCTAAGTCTCGGACTAGGATAGAGAAGTGTAGTTGAGCTCAAGGACTTCATGGCGATTCATCATACAACGACGAAGATCTATTCAAGGAACCGTGGAACTTCATCAACAAAAAGGTATGTGGAGACTTGAACTTATCCATCACTCAAAAATCTATCTATTCTATCTCCTACTTCTCATGAGACAAAAAGTCGTATGCTATATAGACTGGATCATACACATTTAACATTTCGAGATGAGTATTCACTACTTATCTTTTTCTCGAAATCGTGTGTTGGTAAATCGTTTCGCTTTGATCAAGTTTATCTTCACCTAGTGACGAAAGTCATGAAAAGTTTTAATTACTTTGAGAATTGCTCTGACGTGAAACGGTCTGTGAATAACGGCTATATAACGTCCTCTAAGAATGTCTCAATGATTGGAATGAGAGTTTAGATTACATAACTATGTATTCCTTAATCCAAAGTTTTCGAACTTTGTTGATTGAGAGAAACCGGAGGAATTGGCTTTGCCAATTCCGCGAACCCAGTCTGCAAACTGATGGAAGTTCTCTTTTCGACAATTTCTGTTGGGATTTTCGAAAAACTCGTTTGCGTGTTTAGTCCGCGAACTCAGTCCGCGAACCTAGTCCACGAACTGGCGGAAGTCTCTTTGCCGAGATTTTCTGCTCAGTTTGGAAAACTCTCCCGGTTGCCTTAAGTCCGCGAACTTGTTTGTGAGCTTAAGTGGTTATGATCTAAAGATGTGCTCTAAACATGAAACTTAAATTACTAAGGAATGCTTTATGCAAACCGTGGCTATAAAGTTCATGAGACGATTCATCGAATCGAATCATCTTTGTTTCAATTATGTCTTGTGTAGTTACATAAGATCTCATAGCAATTGAACAACTCTCTAACTAGTTCATTTGAGTCAATTGAACTAGTTATGGTGAAGAAGAACTAGCTTAATATGAATTTCTCATATGGTTAACCGTTTGGGTTACTATGTTGAACCAACATACACGTACACGTTTGGGCATGGTTTTCACAAACCCAGTAAACGTCTACCCAAGTGTGTGTGACAAGCTAAGTTTTTGATCTAACGGTTGATAAATATTAGCTTGAATCTAATCAGGTTTTCATCTAAAGGTGAATATGGATTGATTTGTAACTAAGGAAAAACCTTTATTTGAAGGTTATATATAGGAGACATCTAGCATTGTGCAAAACTAATCCCCACACTTCTGTGTGATACTAGTGCGCTCGCTAGAGTCAATTCTCCTTTAACCTTTGGTTTTATTCTCTAAAATCAGGTTAACGACTTAAAGACTTCATTGGGATTGTGAAGCCAGACCGATACTACTTTTATCGTAGTTGTGTGATCTGATCTTGCATTTTCTATCCTACGAGTACAATCTTTGATTGGCTTGAGATCGTGAGAGTTCTCCGATAGGCAAGATAAAGAAGTCACAAACATCTTCGTCTCATTGTTTGTGATTCCTTGACAAACCGCCTGTGTAGTCAAGAAGGATTGTTGAGAGGTGATTGATTAATCTAGGCTGTTCTTTGGGAAATAAGACTGGATTATCAATTGGTTCTTGTTCACCTTGATTTTATATCTTAAGACGGAACAAAACCTAGGGTTTCTCTATGGGAGACAGATTTATCCTTTGACAGACTTTTCTATGTGAGACAGATTTGTTTATTATCAAGTCTGCGATTTTGGGTTGCAGCAACTCTTAGTTGTGGGTGAGATCAACTAAGGGAATAAAATGCGTAGTATCCTGCTGGGATCAGAGGCGTAGGAGTACAAATGTACCTTGAATTAGTGGGATACTGATTGGGGTTCAACTATAGTCCAATCCGAAGTTAGCTTGTAGTAGGACAGTGTCTGTAGCGGCTTAATATAGTGTGTATTTAATCTGGACTAGGTCCCGGGATTTTTCTGCATTTGCGGTTTCCTCGTTAACAAAACTTCTGGTGTATGTGTTATTTCTTTTCCGCATTATATTTTATATAATTGAAATAATACAGGTTGTGCGTTAAGATCATCAATTGGAAATCCAACCTTTGGTTGTTGATTGATATTGGTTGATCCTTGGATATTGGTCTTTGGTACCGTCCAAGTTATTCCTTGTGTTTGATTAAAAACTCGCTATTGTTTTAGCTTGAGTAAATCAAAACAAGTGAGAGATATTGACTCATTGAGATACTTTAATCTAGATTGATTCTGACTGTCTATTTGATTCTCTAGCAAAGTATTTCAGAGTTTGTCCATACAGATTTCTAATCGAATTATTGGGTGGTGTTGTTAGACCCCCGTTTTTTCAATTGGTATTAAAGCAGGCAAACACGTTTAATACCTCATCAGTATGTGTTTGTAGTGATCTGACTCTATGGACATAGGTTCCATCTCTATTAACGTACCACCAGTCTTTGATGGCTCAAACTACTCAGCATGGAAAGTTACAATGTGTGCTTATCTTCAAGCATGTGATTTTCAAACCTGGGTATTTATTGTTAAAGGCTATAATCCTCCGGTTAATACAAAATACGATGTATCTATACCAAAGGAGGTTGATATTTATAGTCCTGAAGAATCTCTTGCTGTAATGCAAAACTCTTTTGGATTAAATGCTATCAGACAGGCCGTTACCCCAGATCTTCAGTACTATATGGCTACTTGCACTAAGTCTAAAGAAGCATGGGATATCTTAAAAACTGTATTTGAAGACAAGAGATACGTTTCTAAGAAACATGCCATCAATGGAGGAAATAAACTCAACACTCCTTCCATGAATACCTCCTGTGGACAGGTGACAATTCATGATCCAAATTTTTTTCAAACCTTTGCATTCAATGATGTTTCCGAGACAAGTAAATCCTCTAACTTATCTTGGGATGATGAGTGTTGTTCATCTGGTTATCGGTTCAATAAACCGTAGTTAACAGAAAGGATCAAGGATTTTATAAAGAGGAACGTTAGATGTGATAAGCATCCCCTGTCAGCTATTGCTTCTAAAGATTCTATGGAAGATAAATCTATTTGTGTCGACGTCTTGAATACGTCTGTTGGATGTGAATCTACAGCTCTCGCGGCAGAAACCTCCATACACTCAAAATCTCATTCAGAAATTGAGTCTGACACAGAGATTTTCGATTTCTTGAACAAAGAGGTCCTTCAAGAAAATATTCAATTAAAAGCTTTATTGAAGAAACTGGAATCTTTAATCCAAGTGAAAGATCTTGAGATAGATTGTCTTAATGATCAACTCACCAAGAACATTTTTCTAAAGGAAAAATAGATGAATACTCTCAAAGATGATCTTCAACGATTATCTGGAAGTTCTGATAAAATCTCAGCAATGTTATTTGGTCAGAAATCCTTTGGAAACACTAATGGTTTAGGATTTAAGAGCAAGACTGCAAGTATCGTCAACTATGTTCCTAAGTGTCATGGGAAAACAAAGGCTGGCAGTTGTGATAAACATAAGGCACTTCAACAAGACAAAGGATCGCTGGTTTGTTCGTTTTGTGTAAATGAAAATCATGTTCAAAACACGTGTTGGAGGTTCAAGCATAGGAACAAAATAATTCCTAAACTACAAGAGAACATGCAAAAGTTGAATCTGAATAATCAAAGTTCGTGCAAAACCAATGCTTCCAGAGTCAGAAGGAGGAGGAAACCTGTTTATACAACAAGCCTTGACAAGCAAGGGGAGCATCTGGCTCAATTTGTCTCTGGTTGAGCTCGGAGACACCTGCATCCTCATTCTTAGCTTGAGAGGTTGAGGCTCTGCATCTTGTGGCTCAAGTATGTATCTATGTTTGTTAAGAAAATATCCTGCTAACGATATTGATTGTGGATCCTTAAACTATGGAAGACCGTGTCAAGGATTAGGGTTTGACACTTATAAATCTTCTTATCTTCTTCTTCTCATACGTTTTCATGGCTCCTGTAACTAGAGGCTCTTCCAAAAGACTTGAGGAGAAAATGGATAGTCTTGAATCCAGGATTGACCTAATCGAAGATGAGCTTGAAGAATATAGAGAATACGAGAAGATTATTCAAGGTGAGTGAAATGATTGTTAAGAGGTATAGATACCTAGTAAGTCTTCTTTTGGGATTAGTTGGAAGAATAACTAGCGTTTTTAATAGCGAAGATTGTGACTTCACATAGATATTTTTGTTTTCATCTTCTTATATTATTTTTTAGGTTTATTGGTTTTTAAATTCTAAAAATATTTGTAGGATGATACTATTGCAGTATTAATCTGTTTTGAAGTATTGCAATATTTTTATGGGATATGTATTGTTTGCGTCCGTAAACTTGAAGGTCCCATATTGTGTCAAAAGTAAAGTCGTTCATAAATTGATATTCGTATTGATGAAAGGACGAATGGACTTTTGACAATTACAAAATTTATGCCTATGCAGTCATTTATTTGATGGAAAATAGGATGAAATCTTTTGCTTGACAAGGATAAAGTCTATTATGTCGTTATGCAAATAGTGATGGAAAATAGAATAAATCCTTGTATGTTATCCACGGTATTGATCTTCATTGATCCATTTTGTTATGTTTTACCGTGAAGGCTCCATTGTGTATCTTATGTTGATCACCTTACAACTATGTCGATTAATATTGGCCTTGTTGGTTGTTCCATGAGATTCTATATGTTGAGCATTCTTGAACTAAATTAATCATCTTGATTGGTTATTTAGTTATTTGCCCCGAAAGTCTTCTTTTGTCGAGCAAAATATTTTGACAGTTAAATTGATTGCTTCGGTGATTAATTTGGTTGTGTTTTCCAATTAGATTAATTATAGGTTCTCTTGTAATTAATCTAGTTGAGTTTGTCATATATTCCACAAGTTCTTTTGTTGAGTATATGAACGTCTATACTAATCATGTTCTATTGGTTGATGTAGTCGTATATTCCGTAAGGTTTTCCTTATGTTGAGTATTTGAACGATTAAGGTAGTCATCTCCGTATGGTTATCTTAGTCGTAGCTCCGTGAGTTTTCTTATATTGAGCACAATCAATTAAATCGATCACTTTTGTGGTTTGACTTAGTTGCGTATTCCAATTAAATTAATCATGGGTTTGCTTGTGATTAATTTGGTTGAGTTTTGGATATAGAAAATCATTTCCATGTCTTTTGGTGTCCAACTAAAAATCCTTATTTTCTTTTGAAATTAAGGTCGCTCTTGTTGTTCTTTCGGGAATGACATCAAATGGGGGAGAGTTCTTTTGAACTTGTGCTTAATGGTAATATCTTGCGGGGTGTGCGGTTGTGGAATTTTATAGGGGTTATCTTGTATCTTAAAACTCCTTGATGAATGCATTTAGCTTTGGCTTTATGATTGCATCTAAATTAAGTTGGTATGTATTTTTTCTTTTAGTCTATGAAATGCCTCTTGTGGAAATTTCATTATGATCCCGTTCTTTTACCTTTGCCAATTTTATTGACAAAAATGGGAGAAATAATGTAGTTCACACTACAAATACATATGGTTTTCGGATCATTGTGGAAGGGGGAGTTGTTTCCATGATCGAGATGGAGTATTGACTAAGGGGGAGTGATACATATCACCATAGCATTGTTGTTAAAGTCGTGATGTAATTGGACTTTGATGTTACATAATGGTACTATGACGCTGTATAATAATGATCGAGAATCTCGATTTCTCTCATTGCTATAGCTACGGATCTTCAACAACGGTGGTGCTAAACTTACAACCTTTGGGGTCATTGGAGTACTTGGAAGGACGAAGATTTCAAGGAACGTTGAAGATTAGACTATTGAATAGGAGCCACTAAAGTTTATCTTTTTTGTATTCCATATGTATTAATAGTTTTGTCAATAAAATTGACAAAGGGGGAGATTGTTAGAGCATAGATCGGTCGACCTCGCATGCATTGTTATATCAAGCATGTTTGTCAGTGTTAGTGACCAAAACTATGAGTCTTGATTTCTAGTCTATTATAGCTAAATCTCGGACTAGGATAAAAAAGTGTAGTTGAGCTCAAGGACTTCATGGAGATTCATCATACAACGACGAAGATCCACTCAAGGAACCGTGGAACTTCATCAACAAAAAGGTGTGTGGAGACTTGAACTTATCTATCACTCAAAAGTCTATCTATTCTATCTCCTACTTCTTATGAGACAAAAAGTCGTATGTGGATCATACACATTTGACATTTTGAGCTGAGTATTCACTACTTATCTTTTTCTCGAAATCGTGTGTTGGTAAAGCGTTTCTCTTTGATCAAGTTTATCTTCACCTAGTGACGAAAGTCATGAAAAGTTTCAATTACTTTGAGAATTTCTATGACGTGAAACAGTCTGTGAATAACGACTATATAACGTCCTCTGAGAATGCCTCAATGATTGGAATGAGAGTTTAGATTACATAACCATGTGTTCCTTAATCCGAAGTTTTCGAACTATGTAGATTGAGAGAAACCGGAGGAATTGGATTTTCCAAGTCCGCGAAATCAGTTTGCGAACTGAGGGAAGTTCACTTGTCGAGAATTTCTACTGGGATTTTCCAAAAACTCGTTTGCCTGTTTAGTCCGCGAACCTAGTCCGCGAACTGGCCGAAGTCTCTTTGCCGAGATTTTCTGCTGAGTTTGGAAAACTCTGCCGGTTGCCTTAAGTCCGCGAACTTGTTTGTAAGCTTAAGTGGTTATGGTCTAAAGATGTGCTATGAACATGAAACTTAAATTACTAAAGAATGCTTTATGCAAATCGTGGCTATGAAGTTCATGAGCTGATTCATCGAATCGAATCATCTTTGTTTCAATTGTGTCTTGTGTAGTTATATAAGATATCATAGCAATTGAACAACTCTCTAACTAGTTCATTTAAGTCAATTGAACTAGTTTAATATGAATTTCTCATATGGTCAACCTTTTGGGTTACTATGTTGAACCAACATACACGTACACGTTGGGGCATGATTTTCACAAACCCAGTAAACGTCTACCCAAGTGCGTGTGACAAGCTAAGTTTTCGATCTAACGGTTGAGAAATATTAGCTTGAATCTAAATCAGGTTTTCATCTAACGGTAAATACGGATTGCTTTGTAACTAGGGAAAAACCCTAATTTGAAGGCTATATATAGGAGACATCTAGCATTGTGCAAAAATAATCCACACACGTATGTGTGATACTATTGCGCTCGCTAAAGTCGATTCTCCTTTAACCTTTGGTTTTCTTCTCTAAAACCAGGTTAACGACTTAAAAAGACTTCATTGGGATTGTGAATCCAGACCGATACTACTTTTATCGTAGTTGTGTGATCTGATCTTGCATCTTCTATCATACGAGTACAATATTTGATTGGATTGAGATCGTGAGAGATCTCCGATAGGCAAGATAAAGAATTCACAAACATCTTCGTCTCACTGTTTGTGATTCCTCGACAAACCGCTTGTGTAGTCAAGAAGGATTGTTGAGAGGTGATTGATTAATCTAGGCTGTTCTTCGGGAATATAAGACCGGATTATCAATTGGTTCCCATTCACCTTGATTTTATATCTTAAGACGGAACAAAACCTAGGGTTTTTCTATGGAAGACATATTTATCCTTTGACAGACTTTTTTGTGTGAGACAGATTTGTTTATTATCAAATCTGCGATTTTGGATTGCAGCAACTCTTAGTTGTGGGTGAGATCAGCTAAGGGAATCAAGTGTGCAGTATCCTACTTGGATCAGAGGCGTAGGAGTACAACTGTACCTTGAATTAGTGGGAGACTGATTGGGATTCAACTATAGTCCAGTCCGAAGTTAGATTGTAGTAGGCTAGTGTCTGTAGCGGCTTAATATAGTGTGTATTCAATCTGGACTAGGTCCCAGAGTTTTTCTGCATTTGCGGTTTCCTCGTTAACAAAACTTCTGGTGTCTGTGTTATTTCTTTTTCACATTATATTTTAGTGAAATAATACAGGTTGTGCGTTAAGATCATCAATTGGAAATCCGACCTTTGGTTGTTGATTGATATTGGTTGATCCTTGGATATTAGTCTTTGGTACCGTCCAAGTTATTCCTTGTGTTTGATTAAAAACTCGTTATTGTTTTAGCTTGAGTAAATCAAAACAAGTGAGAGATATTGACTCCTTGAGATACTTTAATCTAGATTGAGTCTGATTATCTAGTTGATTCTCTAGCAAAGTATTTCGGAGTTTGTCCATACAGATTTTTAATCGAATTATTGGGTGGTGTTGTTAGACCCCCGCTTTTTCAGTGGTGTATATGCAGGTATTACTTATTCACCTTGGAATGGTTGTACATTGGCTAACTGCATTACGTTTTCTTTTCTCTTTATCGTTGGAGTAGAAATCTCTCTTATTAAGAAAGTTCCAAAATAATAAGATTTGATTAAAACTATTGCAATAAGAACATTTAAGCTTCTCTTTTGGGGAATAATTCTCCAAGGCGGTTAATCTCATGCTTCTGGTGATCTAGATGATATATTTTATGATGTTGACATGAAAAATATTCGTTGGTGTGGTATTTTTCAGAGGATAATTTCGGTGTACCTAATGGTTGCATCAATAAATGCTTTCACTGACTTAGTACCAGGTGATGCCTAGTGAAAAATATATCCTTGGAAAGAAAACTCGCATGACCAAGAATAGTGAACAAGAATTATTTTGTGTTTGTGTTAAGGGACAATATCCAAATATGGCTCAGTGGTACTCTTTACAACAAAAGCCTTCATATGGGGAAGGTCTGATCTTCCTGAATGGGTTCCAATATAACACCCAAGTTCATCCATTTGGATATAGTTAACTTATGTAACTGCAGTGGACAATTGCTACTATTTTAATTTAAAAAAATCTCTTTCAGGCAGTTGGAAAAAAAAAGGAGATAAGAAAGGAAGAAAGAGCAATTAGAAAAGCTATCTAATTATGAGTGTTTTCTCTCTTTTGTATTGCAACTTCTTATGAGTAAATGCTATCTCAAGTAAGAAAAATGAATTTGTGCTCCCTGAACATTGGGTTTTGGCATTAAGTAATGCAAATTGTGTTGGTTTATTTTGTGTTAAGTTGTCTTATAATTGTTTGTTTAAATTACGCAAAAATAGAAGATCAAAGGTGTGTTGGGGAAACACCTTTCTTCTTAACCATACAATCCATCTTCTTAGAAGCAAACTGATTTGATAAATCGCGACTTAAAACATCTTTAATTAGAACAGAAATCAGAGGTGAGAGAGGATCACCTTTTCTTAAGCCCCGAGTGATACTAAAAAGCTTTCACGACTATCATTAACTAAAACAGAAATTCTCGCAGAGTGCACAACATTCAAATTCTTGCTGCACCAAGTGTCCGAGAAGCCATACCTGCGAAACTTCAGCCACAAAATATCAGCCTACCGTACCAAAAGCCTGAGAAATATCCTGCTTAAGGCCAACATTGCTATACCAATCTCATTAGTCACTTGGCATGCTACATGTTGCATTGGTTTGATGATGTTATTTGGATATCAGGTTCCCTTACTGGTCTAGCATGTCATATGCAAGTTTTGGTTAAAATTAACTTTGCAGATGTTTATATCTGCTATTATCATTTTTAATTAGATTTTTACATCGATTCTTTTGGTTCGTCTTTAACCAAAACCGAATACTGGACCAACTGTAAATCGGTTTTTAGAAGTACAACCTTACGACCAAGACTCATTTCAGTTTTTAACCGCTTCGATTCAGTCAGGCTTGGAACGATTGTTTTTTCCCGATTTTCTACCAAGAAAATAGTAAATAAAAATTTGATTGATTGTGATGAGCATCACCTGCAAAGGTAAATACTAAAATCAATGCGGCGGGTATCATTTCATATAAGATAAAAAAACGATAACAATTTGTCATCGTTAGACCACTCCAATAGAATCCGCTCCGCTAAGATTGGCACCCTCCTTTAGCAATTGTGGTGGTGAAGACATCAATTTATTTTAAAGATTTCATGCTTAAATATAAGGGCTTGACGATATAAGTAACGTGTAAGAGCACTTCCTACGGAGTCAACAAACTTGAAGTTTGTTGATTTTGATCCCACTGTGGACTCAAGAAACATGAAAAATGGATGCACAAACCAACAAATTTGTTGGTTTGTTGAGCGAGATGGAACATGTAGCGCACACTTAAAGGAAAGTCGGGCGAGCTTGAGACCAACGCTGGCGCATGATCCAAAAACGCTGGCGCTTGTCTTTCCAACGCCCGATGTTACTTCAGACGCTAGCGTTTTTGATAAACGCGCCGCATTTTTCATAAAAGTGTCAACGGATGAATCTGGACGACTGAAAACTCTTGTAATCTAACGGCTATAATTTTTGAATTCTATAAATACTCCTCATTTCAACTCTAAATTCACACATTAGTCATGTACCTGGATGTACAATGACAGGATAAACTTGATTCAAAGAATCAAGTTTCTCTGCTCTTACGAACAACCTAAAATCGAAATAACGATTTGTTTTGATTAAAATTGGATTCAGGTTTCATTACAGATTCAGTAGCTTATAAAGCCCTCACTACCTAGCATCCAACGGCTAAACAGCCCCCAGATGGTTACATCAGCGCACACCCTTACAATTTATAAAGGCAACCACTAATAAGCTAATTACTACTAATAAGCCTAATACTAAGTATTGACACTAAATGTGATAAGGGACACCCTCTTCTCATCATGTCAGGTATATGACATTCCCCTCCTTGGAAACATCCTTGTCCTCAAGGATGAGAACTGAGTTGCCAAGCCCTCTTCTCATCATGTCAGGTACAGCCTGTTAGCTAGACATGGTTGCATCATGATAGTACTGCCAACTAGAAGTAGAGGATCAAAAGCCATACTTTCCTCAAAAATTCAACCCTGGAACTGAACTCATCTGTGTTCGTTGCTCGACATGTCGAAAAAGCATCAAAATTTGCTGCCTGGTAATCAATAATATCACTTCCAACAGTACCCATGGCTGTGAAGGTATGAACATAAATCTTCATTTCTGGTAGGAGAATGACAGACCATAGCCAGAGGTGTTGTCCTAACAACCAATGTTTCCACTGCCTACAAAAGTTGGTTAACATATCACCTGACGCCAAGGAGATGGGAGTTTGCATTAGTGTTTGGTATGTGCCAGCTGCATTAGCTCCACTCAGCACTTGTATAGTGGTGACTACCCTTGGTGTAAGTTGCCTGAAATCCGCAACCACCAGTACCATCCACACAGTTACTGAAGGAATACCAACATTAATCATTCCCATGGAAAAAGCACCTTTCGAACTAATAATATTACCAGTTGCAAACCCAGTGCTAGCCTTAGATATAAGGAGATAAACTAGCTTCCTCAACATTACTTTAGCTACCAGAGGTGAAATACGAATAGAACCCTTGACTGCCAGCTACACTGTAACTCTGAATAGCTCGAGAAACTTAACAAATCTCATCACTGCATTTTTTTGAATATTGTGAAGAATGTGAAAACGTAAGTTTCAGTAACAAGGGCACTTAGTGCAGACCAATTTAATTCCCAACCATCCCCATGAATACTCATCAATACACAAAATAATGGAGCATCAGAAGTTACTGCAATTAAGATGGAAATGGTCCACTGACAGTCCTGTGCCAGCAAAACAGACAGGTGAACAAATAGAGTAGTTTCCGCATCAGCGAGATGCAATTTGCCTCTATCAAACAATAACTGTCTATAACCCATAATACAATTACCATTTCCTACACTCCATATATCAGTTGAAACCAAGTTGAATTTCCAACGCAAGTACCCTACCTGCAGCATTATAGTAACAATCATGTCAACTTCCACAGAAAACTCCACACGGTCACCATCACCAGGCCATTGCAGGAGCATAGTGTTGCTGACATTCCTCGCGGGAACTTCATCAAAAATCTCACAAACACTGCGAGTATCTCTATTGGCAGCTGCCAAAGAAACATTTGAAAAATCGAATAACGAAACCAAATGGTACCAAAACTCCAAAATCAGCTCATGAGCAGATATGCATTCACAAGCATTTGTGAGAAATAACCCACCACGAACAATCGAACCAGAAGTAAAATAGAATTTGGAATTATTTTTGTCAAAAACAGTACCACTCTCAACAGGTTCACTTTCTTTACCACGATCAAATATGAGGCGAATATACTCGGCAAGATAGTATAGCTTACCACCGGTACAACTGTCACTCCATGTGTGTCCTGTAGCAAAAAACAAACCATATCGAAGCTGGAAAATAGTATCAGCTGCATCACCCTCCCAACTCCATGCTTCACTCACATACGATGTACCCAAAATTTCATTTCTAGCAACCATTGTAACAGTCAGTTTCCACTCAGCAACAATTTCAGTACCAATAACGCATAAAGGAACAATGAATGGCTTAGATGTAAAGTCTGAGAGGTATCACAAGCTAGGAATCAGCACAAAAATCAAGTTCTCATAAGAAAAATCACCAGCTGAACTAACCACTTGAGACATTTGCGAAGAAACATGTCTAAAAAATGTACAAGTTCCAGCAAGTTGGTTAAACCAAGTACCGAAATAGATCTGAGTGACTGCTAATGATATAAGGGAAGGAATTGCAATCTCATGAAACAAACCATACTGCAGCTGCAAAAGAAAATGTACTGCTCTCCACATCCCAACCATTTGAAAATACCACAAATAAACATTCCTAAATTCAGAATCATATTCAGTAAGATAAGAATACCAACGAATAAGATAATTCTCTTTACCACGATCGAATACTCGACGAGCAGCTAGTAGTACCTCCAAGCTTACAAGTTTCTGGTAACTCACCGCAGGCATTTTAAACATCTGCCAAGCATGACGAGAAACACCACTAGACCATGAATGTGAATCTGAGCAGTACATATCAAATTTAGAAAACCTTTCCAGAAGTTCAATTCCCACGATCAAACACTCTACCCATTTTGAGATGCAAAAGGAAATCAACTCCGACACCACTCAAATTCATTTATTTACTCTTAGACATTGTATCTAACAACAACCCTGCAGTACTATAAAACACCACCTTTACTCAATGTACCCAGAATTGATTCACTATACGGCCAATCTGATTGGTGCCCAAGTTTCTTAACCAGCTCATGAACACAATTGTCATTGTCATTGTCATTGATCATCAACATTGAACAAACATATAATGCAAAGGAACATGAACTAATTGAATCAAAACCAAATTTAAAAATTCCAGCTAAGTAAGAAAAACGTTTAATTAGTTTGAAATATTTTCCACTATCAAACAATAATCGAGTATAAGCAGAAAGAAAGAAGAGCAAAACGAAGCTTACTAATTACTTTGTTGGTATCACTGACGAACTCCTTCAGGCTTTGGAGGTTCTCACAACTACCTTCATTACTCATAACTTCTGTAGCTTGAAAATTCAGCTCATCAGGTAAATCTGCCTCTTCATCGAAGAAAAACGAAAGAATGAGCAAGTCGAAATCGAGACAATCATCATCTTCTTCAGTTTCAACAAAGAGAAATTGAGGAATCAACTCCAAGTCGATAAAATCATCTTCATCATCAACATCAGTAGGAACGGAGTCGATTTACTCAGAGGGAGAGACTATGAAATCACCAATTGAATTAGCAAAGTCTTCAATTTTTGATGTCGATCTTAAAAACCCATTTAACACTACACCATTTTAAGGTTTTAGCAACCCAGAGTAGCAACAACACTAATGCCGTTGAGAATTTTCGTTGCTAATATTTCGCAGTGGCGGGGTGTTGTTGCTAACTTCGCAACCGCGAGCTTTCGGTTGCTATTAGCAACTGCTATTTGTTCATGTATGTGAAGCACGCGTGTGGTGGGAACACTTTGACCTATATTTACGCCCAAGTCAAAGTTTGGTCAAGCACTCTTCTTTTTTTCCACCCTTCAACATTATCCGCCTTATCTTTCCATCCTTAAGAGATTTCTGAGCCATATTTTTTTTCATTCTCTTTCTTCTTCGAGCTGAAGCTCTGAACTTCTCAAGACCCCATCTTACAGGGGGTTAGTCGTGGGAGAGTTCGAGAGATTTTAATGTATTTAGGTTTTCTCCTGTTAGTCCTGTGGGAGTTTGAGGGAGTCTCTCCAAATCTCCGTTAGTCGTGGGGGAGTTTAGAGGAGTCTCCTAAACTCTCTAGAAAACACCTGTTAGTCGCTGGGGAGTTTAAAAAAAACTCTTGAACTCCCTGTTAGTCATAAAACCCTACAATACTAGGGAGTTGGTTGCTTTGGGGAGTTCGAAGGAGTTTTTAGTGTATTTTGGTCTCACAACAAATCTCTCAAAAGAGTAGAGATTTGGGAAGGAGTTTGGTGCGTAGAAAACCATAGAAAGAAGAGGAAACGTTTTTTTCCAGGTATGTTTTTTTCTTCTTTGATCTCCATGATTGTTTATAATAGTTTGATTTGTGTACTATTTTGGTTGTTTTTCATATCTTTGATCTCCATGATTGTTTATTTTGATTGTGTGTATAGTTTTTTTTTGTGAGTACTCTCTCTCTGTCAAAACCCTAATTTGTGGTTCAAAAGATCTTGGTAAGAAATTGCATGATTTGATTATAATGATATCTTTAAATTCAACCGTTTGAATATGATGAAATTTGAGTAAGTCTTAGTTTACCTTGTTATAGAAGTACAGTAAAATTTTCACGTGATCAGGTCACGTTTGCTACTGCAAAGCTTGCACAATATATGACTATGGTCTGCTGAGTTTAAATCCCGAATAGGGGACTGATTCCTATTTATCTCATTCTCCGCTTATCGGACAAAGATGAAATTTTAGTATGATGTTTGTATATATGAAGGTTACCTACTGTAGAAATTTCATGAAGTTCGGATCAGTTTAGCTACACTGAGAAATCCGGAACTGAATTCTGTATGCACGTATTGAAAGTAGTCGGGTTCTGAGTAATGTATCTTTTTAATGAACCGTTGGAATGCTATGATTTTTGAGTGTGTTGTTGAATATTGAGTTGTAAGTGTACCATAAAAATTTAAAGAGGATCAGGTAAGTATTAGTACAACAAATATTGGACAATCTGAAACTGTGTTTCGGTGAAACAGAATTCCTTTACAGCTATCTTCATAATTTGTTATGTCATCATCCATTAATTGGCTTGCTACTTTGCATGGGTGTCATTGAGAATCACTATCACTTGTTAAGTCATCTTATTTATACACAAACTTCTCTTCTATTCTATATGCCAAAGTTCAATACAGTGGCGTACTTCATTCCGTATTGGCGCCAATTCATACGGTGCTTTTGTTATAATGATATCTTTAAATTCAACCATTGGAATATGATGAAATTTGAGTATGCCGTAGTTTACCTTGTTATAGAAGTACAATAAACATTTAACGCGGATCAGGTCACGTTTGCTACTGAAAAGCTTGCACAATATATGACTATGGTCTGCTGAGTTTAAATCCCGAATAGGGGACTGATTCCTATTTATCTCATTCTCCGCTTATCGGACAAAGCTGAAATTTTAGTATGATGTTTGTATATATGAAGGTTACCTACTGTAGAAATTTCATGAAGTTCGGATCACTTTAGATACACCAAAGTGTGAGAAATCCGGAACTGAATTCTGTATGCACGTATTGAAAGTAGTCGGGTTCTGAGTAATGTATCTTTTTAATGAACCGTTGGAATGCTATGATTTTTGAGTGTGTTGTGGAATATTGAGTTGTAAGTGTACCATAAAAATTGAAAGAGGATCAGGTAAGTATTATTACTGCAAAGATTGGACAATCTGAAACTGTGTTTTGGTGAAACAGAATTCCTTTACAGCTATCTTCATAATTTGTTATGTCATCATGCATTAATTGGCTTGCTACTTTGCATGGGTGTCATTGAGAATCACTATCAATTGTTAAGTCATCTTATTTATACACATACTTCTCTTCTATTCTATATGCCAAAGTTCAATACAGTGGCGTACTTCATTCCGTATTGGCGTGTTTTAGCCAATTCATACGGTGCTTTTGTTATAATGATATCTTCAAATTAAACCGTTGGAATATGATGAAATTTGAGTATGTCGTAGTTTACCTTGTTATAGAAGTAAAATAAACATTTCACACGGATCAGGTCACGTTTGCTACTGAAAAGCTTGCACAATATATGACTATGGTCTGCTGAGTTTAAATCCCGAATAGGGGACTGATTCCTATTTATCTCATTCTCCGCTAATCGGACAAAGCTGAAATTTTAGTATGATGTTTGTATATATGAAGGTTACCTACTGTAGAAATTTCATGAAGTTAGGATCACTTTAGCTACACTGAGAAATTCGGAACTGAATTATGTATGCAGTATTGAAAGTAGTCGGGTTCTGAGTAATGTATCTTTTTAATGAACCGTTGGAATGCTATGATATTTGAGTGTGTTGTTGAATATTGAGTTATAAGTGTACCATAAAAATTTAAAGAGGATCAGGTAAGTATTAGTACTACAAATATTGGACAATCTGAAACTGTGTTTCGGTGAAACAGAATTCCTTTACAGCTATCTTCATAATTTGTTATGTCGTCATGCATTAATTGGCTTGCTACTTTGCATGCGTGTCATTGAGAATCACTATCACTTGTTAAGTCATCTTATTTATACACATACTTCTCTTCTATTCTATATGCCAAAGTTCAATACAGTGGCGTACTTCATTCCGTATTGGCGTGTTTTAGCCAATTCATACGGTGCTTTTGTTATAATGATATCTTTAAATTCAACCGTTGGAATATGATGAAATTTGAGTTGTCGTAGTTTACCTTGTTATAGAAGTACATTAAATTTTTCACGCGGATCAGGTCACGTTTGCTACTGCAAAGCTTGCACAATATATGACTATGGTCTGCTGAGTTTAAACCCCGAATAGGGGACTGATTCCTATTTATCTAATTCTCCGCTTATCGGACAAAGCTGAAATTTCAGTATCATGTTTGTATATATCAAGGTTACCTACTGTAGAAATTTCATGAAGTTCTGATCACTTTAGGTACACCAAAGTGTGAGAAATCCGGAACTGAATTCTGTATGCACGTATTGAAAGTAGTCGGGTTCTGAGTAATGTATCTTTTTAATGAACCGTTGGAATGATATTATTTTTGAGTGTGTTATGGAATATTGAGTTGTAAGTGTACCATAAAAATTTAAAGAGGATCAGGTTAGTATTAGTACTGCAAAGATTGGACAATCTGAAACTGTGTTTCGGTGAAACAAAATTCCTTTACAGCTATCTTCATAATTTGTTATGTCATCATGCATTAATTGGCTTGCTACTTTGCATGGGTGTCATTGAGAATCACTATCACTTGTTAAGTCATCTTATTTAGACACATACTTCTCTTCTATTCTATATGCCAAAGTTCAATACAGTGGCGTACTTCATTCCGTATTGGCGTGTTTTAGCCAATTCATACGGTGCTTTTGTTATAATGATATCTTTAAATTCAACCGTTGGAATATGATGAAATTCGAGTTGTCGTAGTTTACCTTGTTATAGAAGTACAGTAAATTTTTCACGCGGATCAGGTCACGTTTGCTACTGCAAAGCTTGCACAATATATGACTATGGTCTGCTGAGTTTAAATCCCGAATAGGGGACTGATTCCTATTTATCTCATTCTCCGCTTATCGGAAAAAGCTGAAATTTCAGTATGATGTTTGTATATATGAAGGTTACCTACTGTAGAAATTTCATGAAGTTCGGATCACTTTAGCTACACCAAAGTGTGAGAAATCCGGAACTGAATTCTTTATGCACGTATTGAAAGTAGTCGGGTTCTGAGTAATGTATCTTTTTAATGAACTGTTGGAATGCTATGATTTTTGAGTGTGTAGTGGAATATTGAGTTGTAAGTGTACCATAAAAATTTAAAGAGGATCAGGTAAGTATTAGTACTGGAAAGATTGGACAATCTGAAACTGTGTTTCGGTGAAACAAAATTCCTTTACAGCTATCTTCATAATTTGTTATGTCATCATGCATCAATTGGCTTGCCACTTTGCATGGGTGTCATTGAAAATCACTATCACTTGTTAAGTCATCTTATTTAGACACATACTTCTATTCTATATGCCAAAGTTCAATACAGTGGAGTACTTCATTCCGTATTGGCGTGTTTTAGCCAATTCATACGGTGCTTTTGTTATAATGATATCTTTAAATTCAACCGTTGGAATATGATGAAATTCGATTGTCGTAGTTTACCTTGTTATAGAAGTACAGTAAATTTTTCACGCGGATAAGGTCACTTTTGCTACTGCAAAGCTTGCACAATATATAACTATGGTCTGCTGAGTTTAAATCCCGAATAGGGGACTGATTTCTATTTATCTCATTCTCCGCTTATCGGACAAAGCTGAAATTTCAGTATGATGTTTGTATATATGAAGGTTACCTACTGTAGAAATTTCATGAAGTTCGGATCAATTTAGATACACCAAAGTGTGAGAAATCCGGAAATGAATTCTGTATGCACGTATTGAAAGTAGTCGGGTTCTGAGTAATGTATCTTTTTAATGAACCGTTGGAATGCTCTGATTTTTGAGTGTGTTGTGGAATATTGAGTTGTAAGTGTACCATAAAAATTTAAAGAGGATCAGGTAAGTATTAGTACTACAAATATTAGACAATATGAAACTGTGTTTCGGTGAAACAGAATTCCTTTACAGCTATCTTCATAATTTTTTATGTCATCATGCATCAATTGTCTTTCTAATTTGCATGGGTGTCATTGAGAATCACTATCACTTGTTAAGTCATCTTATTTATACGCATACTTCTCTTCTATTCTATATGCCAAAGTTCAATACAGTGGCGTACTTCATTCCGTATTGGCGTGTTTTAGCCAATTCATACGGTGCTTTTGTTATAATGATATCTTTAAATTCAACCGTTGGAATATGATGAAATTCGAGTTGTCGTAGTTTACCTTGTTATAGAAGTACAGTAAATTTTTCACGCAGATCAGGTCACGTTTGCTACTGCAAAGCTTGCACAATATATGACTATGGTCTGCTGAGTTTAAATCCCGAATAGGGGACTGATTCCTATTTATCTCATTCTCCGCTTATCGGACAAAGCTGAAATTTTAGTATGATCTTTGTATATATGAAGGTTACCTACTGTAGAAATTTCATGAAGTTCTGATCACTTTAGGTACACCAAAGTGTGAGAAATCCGGAAATGAATTCTGTATGCACGTATTGAAAGTAATCGGGTTCTGAGTAATGTATCTTATTAATGAACCGTTGGAATGCTATTATTTTTGAGCGTGTTGTGGAATATTGAGTTGTAAGTGTACCATAAAAATTTAAAGAGGATCAGGTAAGTATTAGTACTGCAAAGATTGGACAATCTGAAACTGTGTTTCGGTGAAACAAAATTCCTTTACAGCTATCTTCATAATTTGTTATGTCATCATGCATTAATTGGCTTGCTACTTTGCATGGGTGTCATTGAGAATCACTATCACTTGTTACGTCATCTTATTTAGACACATACTTCTCTTCTATTCTATATTCCAAAGTTCAATACAGTGGCGTACTTCATTCCGTATTAGCGTGTTTTATCCAATTCATACGGTGCTTTTGTTATAATGATATCTTTAAATTAAACCGTTGGAATATGATGAAATTTGAGTATGTCATAGTTTACCTTGTTATAGAAGTACAATAAACTTTTCACGCGGATTAGGTCACGTTTGCTACTGTAAAGCTTGCATAATATATGACTATGGTCTGCTGAGTTTAAATCCCGAATAGGGGACTGATTCCTATTTATCTCTTATCGGAAAAAGCTGAAATTTTAGTATGATGTTTGTATATATGAAAGTTACCTACTGTAGAAATTTCATGAAGTTCGGATCACTTTAGCTACACCAAAGTGTGAGAAATCCGGAACTGAATTCTGTATGCACGTATTGAAAGTAGTCGGGTTCTGAGTAATGTATCTTTTTAATGAACCGTTGGAATGCTATGATTTTTGAGTGTGTTGTGGAATATTGAGTTTTAAGTGTACCATAAAAATTTAAAGAGGATCAGGTAAGTATTAGTACTACAAATATTGGACAATATGAAACTGTGTTTAGGTGAAATAGAATTCCTTTACAGCTATCTTCATAATTTGTTATGTCATCATGCATCAATTGGCTTTCTACTTTGCATGGGTGTCATTGAGAATCACTATCACTTGTTAAGTCATCTTATTTATACACATACTTCTCTTCTATTCTGTATGCCAAAGTTCAATACAGTGGCGTACTTCATTCCGTATTGGCGTGTTTTAGCCAATTCATACGGTGCTTTTGTTATAATGATATCTTTAAATTCAACCGTTGGAATATGATGAAATTCGAGTTGTCGTAGTTTACCTTGTTATAGAAGTACAGTAAATTTTTCACGCGGATCAGGTCACGTTTGCTTCTGCAAAGCTTGCACAATATATGACTATGGTCTGCTGAGTTTAAATCCCGAATAGGGGACTGATTCCTATTTATCTCATTCTCCGCTTATCGGACAAAGCTGAAATTTTAGTATGATCTTTGTATATATGAAGGTTACCTACTGTAGAAATTTCATGAAGTTCTGATCACTTTAGGTACACCAAAGTGTGAGAAATCCGGAAATGAATTCTGTATGCACGTATTGAAAGTAATCGGGTTCTGAGTAATGTATCTTATTAATGAACCGTTGGAATGCTATTATTTTTGAGCGTGTTGTGGAATATTGAGTTGTAAGTGTACCATAAAAATTTAAAGAGGATCAGGTAAGTATTAGTACTGCAAAGATTGGACAATCTGAAACTGTGTTTCGGTGAAACAAAATTCCTTTACAGCTATCTTCATAATTTGTTATGTCATCATGCATTAATTGGCTTGCTACTTTGCATGGGTGTCATTGAGAATCACTATCACTTGTTACGTCATCTTATTTAGACACATACTTCTCTTCTATTCTATATTCCAAAGTTCAATACAGTGGCGTACTTCATTCCGTATTAGCGTGTTTTATCCAATTCATACGGTGCTTTTGTTATAATGATATCTTTAAATTCAACCGTTGGAATATGATGAAATTTGAGTATGTCATAGTTTACCTTGTTATAGAAGTACAATAAACTTTTCACGCGGATTAGGTCACGTTTGCTACTGTAAAGCTTGCATAATATATGACTATGGTCTGCTGAGTTTAAATCCCGAATAGGGGACTGATTCCTATTTATCTCTTATCGGAAAAAGCTGAAATTTTAGTATGATGTTTGTATATATGAAAGTTACCTACTGTAGAAATTTCATGAAGTTCGGATCACTTTAGCTACACCAAAGTGTGAGAAATCCGGAACTGAATTATGTATGCACGTATTGAACGTAGTCGGGTTCTGAGTAATGTATCTTTTTAATGAACCGTTGGAATGCTATGATTTTTGAGTGTGTTGTGGAATATTGAGTTTTAAGTGTACCATAAAAATTTAAAGAGGATCAGGTAAGTATTAGTACTACAAATATTGGACAATATGAAACTGTGTTTAGGTGAAATAGAATTCCTTTACAGCTATCTTCATAATTTGTTATGTCATCATGCATCAATTGGCTTTCTACTTTGCATGGGTGTCATTGAGAATCACTATCACTTGTTAAGTCATCTTATTTATACACATACTTCTCTTCTATTCTGTATGCCAAAGTTCAATACAGTGGCGTACTTCATTCCGTATTGGCGTGTTTTAGCCAATTCATACGGTGCTTTTGTTATAATGATATCTTTAAATTCAACCGCTGGAATATGATGAAATTCGAGTTGTCGTAGTTTACCTTGTTATAGAAGTACAGTAAATTTTTCACGCGGATCAGGTCACGTTTGCTACTGCAAAGCTTGCACAATATATGACTATGGTCTGCTGAGTTTAAATCCCGAATAGGGGACTGATTCCTATTTATCTCATTCTCCGCTTATCGGACAAAGCTGAAATTTTAGTATGATGTTTGTATATATGAAGGTTACCTACTGTAGAAATTTCATGAAGTTCGGATCACTTTAGCTACACCAAAGTGTGAGAAATCCGGAACTGAATTCTGTATGCACGTATTGAAAGTAGTCGGGTTCTGAGTAATGTATCTTTTTAATGAACCGTTGGAATGCTATGATTTTTGAGTGTGTTGTGGAATATTGAGTTGTAAGTGTACCATAAAAATTTAAAGAGGATCAGGTAAGTATTAGTACTGCAAAGATTGGAAAATCTGAAACTGTGTTTCGGTGAAACAAAATTCCTTTACAGCTATCTTCATAATTTGTTATGTCATCATGCATTAATTGGATTTCTACTTTGCATGGGTGTCATTGAGAATAACTATCACTTGTTAAGTCATCTTATTTAGACACATACTTCTCTTCTATTCTATATGCCAAAGTTCAATAAAGTGGCGTACTTCATTCCTTATTGGCGTGTTTTAGCCAATTCATACGGTTCTTTTTTTATAATGATATCTTTAAATTCAACCGTTGGAATATGATGATATTCGAGTTGTCGTAGTTTACCTTGTTATATAAGTACAGTAAATTTTTCTCGCGGATCCGGTCACGTTTGCTACTGCAAAGCTTGCACAATATGTGACTATGGTCTGCTGAGTTTAAATCCCGAATAGGGGACTGATTCTTATTTATCTCATTCTCCGCTTATCGGACAAAGCTGAAATTTCAGTATGATGTTTGTATATATGAAGGTTACCTACTGTAGAAATATTATGAAGTTCGGATCACTTTAGGTACACCAAAGTGTGAGAAATCGGAACTGAATTCTGTATGCACGTATTGAAAGTAGTCGGATTCTGAGAAATGTATCTTTTTAATGAACCGTTGGAATGCTATGATTTTTGAGTGTGTTGTGGAATATTGAGTTGTAAGTGTACCATAAAAATTTAAAGAGGATCAGGTAAGTATTAGTACTGCAAAGATTGGAAAATCTGAAACTGTGTTTCGGTGAAACAAAATTCCTTTACAGCTATCTTCATAATTTGTTATGTCATCATGCATTAATTGGCTTGCTACTTTGCATGGGTGTCATTGAGAATCACTATCACTTGTTAAGTCATCTTATTTATACACATACTTCTCTTCTATTCTATATGCCAAAGTTCAATACAGTGGCGTACTTCATTCCGTATTGGTGTGTTTTAGCCAATTCATACGGTGCTTTTGTTATAATGATATATTTAAATTCAACCGTTGGAATATGATGAAATTCGAGTTGTCGTAGTTTACCTTGTTATAGAAGTACAGTAAATTTTTCACGCGGATCAGGTCACGTTTGCTACTGCAAAGCTTGCACAATATATGACTATGGTCTGCTGAGTTTAAATCCCGAATAGGGGACTGATTCCTATTTATCTCATTCTCCGCTTATCGGACAAAGCTGAAATTTTAGTATGATGTTTGTATATATGAAGGTTACCTACTGTAGAAATTTCATGAAGTTCGGATCACTTTAGCTACACCAAAGTGTGAGAAATCCGGAACTGAATTCTGTATGCACGTATTGAAAGTAGTCGGGTTCTGAGTAATGTATCTTTTTAATGAACCGTTGGAATGCTATGATTTTTGAGTGTGTTGTGGAATATTGAGTTGTAAGTGTACCATAAAAATTTAAAGAGGATCAGGTAAGTATTAGTACTGCAAAGATTGGAAAATCTGAAACTGTGTTTCGGTGAAACAAAATTCCTTTACAGCTATCTTCATAATTTGTTATGTCATCATGCATTAATTGGCTTGCTACTTTGCATGGGTGTCATTGAGAATAACTATCACTTGTTAAGTCATCTTATTTAGACACATACTTCTCTTCTATTATATATGCCAAAGTTCAATAAAGTGGCGTACTTCATTCCTTATTGGCGTGTTTTAGCCAATTCATACGGTGCTTTTTTTATAATGATATCTTTAAATTCAACCGTTGGAATATGATGATATTCGAGTTGTCGTAGTTTACCTTGTTATATAAGTACAGTAAATTTTTCTCGCGGATCCGGTCACGTTTGCTACTGCAAAGCTTGCACAATATGTGACTATGGTCTGCTGAGTTTAAATCCCGAATAGGGGACTGATTCCTATTTATCTCATTCTCCGCTTATCGGACAAAGCTGAAATTTCAGTATGATGTTTGTATATACGAAGGTTACCTACTGTAGAAATTTTATGAAGTTCGGATCACTTTAGGTACACCAAAGTGTGAGAAATCGGAACTGAATTCTGTATGCACGTATTGAAAGTAGTCGGATTCTGAGAAATGTATCTTTTTAATGAACCGTTGGAATGCTATGATTTTTGAGTGTGTTGTGGAATATTGAGTTGTAAGTGTACCATAAAAATTTAAAGAGGATCAGGTAAGTATTAGTACTGCAAAGATTGGAAAATCTGAAACTGTGTTTCGGTGAAACAAAATTCCTTTACAGCTATCTTCATAATTTGTTATGTCATCATGCATTAATTGGCTTGCTAATTTGCATGGGTGTCATTGAGAATAACTATCACTTGTTAAGTCATCTTATTTAGACACATACTTCTCTTCTATTCTATATGCCAAAGTTCAATAAAGTGGCGTACTTCATTCCTTATTGGCGTGTTTTAGCCAATCCATACGGTGCTTTTTTTATAATGATATCTTTAAATTCAACCGTTGGAATATGATGATATTCGAGTTGTCGTAGTTTACCTTGTTATAGAAGTACAGTAAATTTTTCTCGAGGATCAGGTCACGTTTGCTACTGCAAAGCTTGCACGATATGTGACTATGGTCTGCTGAGTTTAAATCCCGAATAGGGGACTGATTCCTATTTATCTCATTCTCCGCTTATCGGACAAAGCTGAAATTTCAGTATGATGTTTGTATATATGAAGGTTACCTACTGTAGAAATTTTATGAAGTTCGGATCACTTTAGGTACACCAAAGTGTTAGAAATCCGGAACTGAATTCTGTATGCACGTATTGAAAGTAGTCGGATTCTGAGAAATGTATCTTTTTAATGAACCGTTGGAATGCTATGATTTTTGAGTGTGTTGTGGAATATTGAGTTGTAAGTGTACCATAAAAATTTAAAGAGGATCAGGTAAGTATTAGTACTGCAAAGATTGGAAAATCTGAAACTGTGTTTTGGTGAAACAAAATTCCTTTACAGCTATCTTCATAATTTGTTATGTCATCATGCATTAATTGGCTTGCTACTTTGCATGGGTGTCATTGAGAATAACTATCACTTGTTAAGTCATCTTATTTAGACACATACTTCTCTTCTATTCTATATGCCAAAGTTCAATAAAGTGGCGTACTTCATTCCTTATTGGCGTGTTTTAGCCAATTCATACGGTGCTTTTGTTATAATGATATCTTTAAATTCAACCGTTGGAATATGATGATATTCGAGTTGTCGTAGTTTACCTTGTTATAGAAGTACAGTAAATTTTTCTCGCGGATCAGGTCACGTTTGCTACTGCAAAGCTTGCACAATATGTGACTATGGTCTGCTGAGTTTAAATCCCGAATAGGGGACTGATTCCTATTTATCTCATTCTCCGCTTATCAGACAAAGCTGAAATTTCAGTATGATGTTTGTATATATGAAGGTTACCTACTGTAGGAATTTTATGAAGTTCGGATCACTTTAGGTACACCAAAGTGTGAGAAATCCGGAACTGAATTCTGTATGCACGTATTGAAAGTAGTCGGGTTCTGAGTAATGTATCTTTTTAATGAACCGTTGGAATGCTATGATATTTGAGTGTGTTGTTGAATATTTAGTTGTAAGTGTACCATAAAAATTTAAAGAGGATCAGGTAAGTATTAGTACTACAAATATTGGACAATCTGAAACTGTGTTTCGGTGAAACAGAATTCCTTTACAGCTATCTTCATAATTTGTTATGTCGTCATGCATTAATTGGCTTGCTACTTTGCATGAGTGTCATTAAGAATCACTATCACTTCTTAAGTAATCTTATTTATACACATACTTCTCTTCTATTCTATATGCCAAAGTTCAATACAGTGGCGTACTTCATTCCGTATTGGCGTGTTTTAGCCAATTCATACGGTGCTTTTGTTATAATGATATCTTTAAATTCAACCGTTGGAATATGATGAAATTTGAGTTGTCGTAGTTTACCTTGTTATAGAAGTACAGGAAATTTTTCACGCGGATCAGGTCACGTTTGCTACTGCAAAGCTTGCACAATATGTGACTATGGTCTATTGAGTTTAAATCCCGAATAGGGGACTGATTCTTATTTATCTCATTCGCCGCTTATCGGACAAAGCTGAAATTTCAGTATGATGTTTGTATATATGAAGGTTACCTACTGTAGAAATTTCATGAAGATCTGATCACTTTAGGTACAACAAAGTGTGAGAAATCCGGAACTGAATTCTGTATGCACGTATTGAAAGTAGTTGGGTTCTGAGAAATGTATCTTTTTAATGAACCGTTGGAATGCTATGATTTTTGAGTGTGTTGTGGAATATTGAGTTTTAAGTGTACCATAAAAATTTAAAGAGGATCAGGTAAGTATTAGTACTACAAATATTGGACAATCTGAAACTGTGTTTCGGTGAAACAGAATTCCTTTACAGCTATCTTCATAATTTGTTATGTCATCATGCATTAATTGGCATGCTACTTTGCAAGGGTGTCATTGAGAATCACTATCACTTGTTAAGTCGTCTTATTTATACACATACTTCTCTTCTATTCTATATGCCAAAGTTCAATACAGTGGCGTACTTCATTCCGTATTGGCGTGTTTTAGCCAATTCATACGGTGCTTTTGTTATAATGATATCTTTAAATTCAACCGTTGGAATATGATGAAATTTGAGTTGTCGTAGTTTACCTTGTTATAGAAGAACAGTAAATTTTTCACGCGGATCAGGTCACGTTTTCTACTGCAAAGCTTGCACAATATATGACTATGGTCTACTGAGTTTAAATCCCGAATAGGGGACTGATTCCTATTTATCTCATTTTCCGCTTATCAGACAAAGCTGTAATTTTAGTATGATGTTTGTATATATGAAGGTTTACTGCTGTAGAAATTTCATAAAGTTCTGATTAATTTAGGTACACCAAAGTGTGAGAAATCCGGAACTGAATTCTGTATGCACGTATTGAAAGTAGTCGGGTTCTGAGTAATGTATCTTTTTAATGAACTGTTAGAATGCTATGATTTTTGAGTGTGTTGTGGAATATTGAGTTGTAAGTGTACCATAAAAATTTAAAGAGGATCAGGTAAGTATTAGTACTAAAAATATTGGACAATCTGAAACTGTGTTTCGGTGAAACAGAATTCCTTTACAGCTATCTTCATAATTTGTTATGTCATCATGCATTAATTGGCATGCTACTTTGCATGGGTGTCATTGAGAATCACTATCACTTGTTAAGTCATCTTATTTATACACATACTTCTCTTCTATTATATATGCCAAAGTTCAATACAGTGGCGTACTTCATTCTGTATTGACGTGTTTTAGCCAATTCATACGGTGCTTTTGTTATAATGATATCTTTAAATTCAACCGTTGGAATATGATGAAAATTTGAGTTGTCGTAGTTTACCTTGTTATAGAAGTACAGTAAATGTTTCACGCGGATCAGGTCACGTTTTCTACTGAAAAGCTTGCACAATATATGACTATGGTCTGCTGAGTTTAAATCCCGAATAGGGGACTGATTCCTATTTATCTCTTATCGGAAAAACCTGAAATTTTAGTATGATGTTTGTATATTTGAAGGTTACCTACTGTAGAAATTTCATGAAGTTCGGATCACTTTAGCTACACCAAAGTGTGAGAAATCCGGAACTGAATTCTGTATGCACGTATTGAAAGTAGTTGGGTTCTGAGTAATGTATCTTTTTAATGAACCGTTGGATTGCTATAATTTTTGAGTGTGTTGTGGAATATTGAGTTCTAAGTGTAGCATAAAAATTTAAATAGGATCAGGTAAGTATTAGTACTAAAAATATTGGACAATCTGAAACTGTGTTTCGGTGAAACAGAATTCCTTTACAGTTATCTTCATAATTTGTTATGTCATCATGCATTAATTGGCATGCTACTTTGCATGGGTGTCATTGAGAATCACTATCACTTGTTAAGTCATCTTATTTATACACATACTTCTCTTCTATTATATATGCCAAAGTTCAATACAGTGGCGTACTTCATTCTGTATTGACGTGTTTTAGCCAATTCATACGGTGCTTTTGTTATAATGATATCTTTAAATTCAACCGTTGGAATATGATGAAAATTTGAGTTGTCGTAGTTTACCTTGTTATAGAAGTACAGTAAATGTTTCACGCGGATCAGGTCACGTTTTCTACTGAAAAGCTTGCACAATATATGACTATGGTCTGCTGAGTTTAAATCCCGAATAGGGGACTGATTCCTATTTATCTCTTATCGGAAAAACCTGAAATTTTAGTATGATGTTTGTATATATGAAGGTTACCTACTGTAGAAATTTCATGAAGTTCGGATCACTTTAGCTACACCAAAGTGTGAGAAATCCGGAACTGAATTCTGTATGCACGTATTGAAAGTAGTTGGGTTCTGAGTAATGTATCTTTTTAATGAACCGTTGGATTGCTATAATTTTTGAGTGTGTTGTGGAATATTGAGTTCTAAGTGTAGCATAAAAATTTAAATAGGATCAGGTAAGTATTAGTACTAAAAATATTGGACAATCTGAAACTGTGTTTCGGTGAAACAGAATTCCTTTACAGTTATCTTCATAATTTGTTATGTCATCATGCATTAATTGGCATGCTACTTTGCATGGGTGTCATTGAGAATCACTATCACTTGTTAAGTCATCTTATTTATACACATACTTCTCTTCTATTCTATATGCCAAAGTTCAATACAGTGGCGTACTTCATTCCGTATTGACGTGTTTTAGCCAATTCATACGGTGCTTTTGTTATAATGATATCTTTAAATTCAACCGTTGGAATATGATGAAAATTTGAGTTGTCGTAGTTTACCTTGTTATAGAAGTACAGTAAATGTTTCACGCGGATCAGGTGACGTTTGATACTGCAAAGCTTGCACAATATATGACTATGGTCTGCTGAGTTTAAATCCCGAATAGGGGACTGATTCCTATTTATCTCATTCTCCGCTTATCGGACAAAGTTGAAATTTTAGTATGATGTTTGTATATATGAAGGTTTCCTACGGTAGAAATTTCATAAAGTTATGATCAATTTAGGTACACCAAAGTGTGAGAAATCCGAAACTGAATTCTGTATGCACGTATTGAAAGTAGTCGGGTTCTGAGTAATGTATCTTTTTAATGAACTGTTAGAATGCTATGATTTTTGAGTGTGTTGTGGAATATTGAGTTGTAAGTGTACCATTTAATTTAAAGAGGATTAGGTAAGTATTAGTACTACAAATATTGGACAATCTGAAACTGTGTTTCGGTGAAACAGAATTCCTTTACTGCTATCTTCATAATTTGTTATGTCATCATGCATTAATTGGCTTG
The DNA here is from genome assembly GCF_003573695.1 of Papaver somniferum. NCBI lineage: Eukaryota > Viridiplantae > Streptophyta > Magnoliopsida > Ranunculales > Papaveraceae > Papaver > Papaver somniferum. Next base: position 153,209,823 of record NC_039359.1, on the reverse strand, counting down.
CTGCTTTGCATGGGTGTCATTGAGAATCACAATCACTTGTTAAGTCATCTTATTTAGACACATACTTCTCTTCTATTCTATATGCCAAAGTTCAATACAGTGGCGTACTTCATTCCGTATTGGCGTGTTTTATCCAATTCATACGGTGCTTTTGTTATAATGATATCTTTAAATTCAACCGTTGGAATATGATGAAATTTGATTATGTCATAGTTTACCTTGTTATAGAAGTACAATAAACTTTTCACGCGGATCAGGTCACGTTTGCTACTGAAAAGCTTGCACAATATATGACTATGGTCTGCTGAGTTTAAATCCCGAATAGGGGACTGATTCCTATATATCTCTTATCGGAAAAACCTGAAATTTTAGTATGATGTTTGTATATATGAAGGTTACCTACTGTAGAAATTTCATGAAGTTCGGATCACTTTAGCTACACCAAAGTGTGAGAAATCCGGAACTGAATTCTGTATGCACGTATTGAAAGTAGTTGGGTTCTGAGTAATGTATCTTTTTAATGAACCGTTGGATTGCTATAATTTTTGAGTGTGTTGTGGAATATTGAGTTCTAAGTGTAGCATAAAAATTTAAATAGGATCAGGTAAGTATTAGTACTAAAAATATTGGACAATCTGAAACTGTGTTTCGGTGAAACAGAATTCCTTTACAGTTATCTTCATAATTTGTTATGTCATCATGCATTAATTGGCATGCTACTTTGCATGGGTGTCATTGAGAATCACTATCACTTGTTAAGTCATCTTATTTATACACATACTTCTCTTCTATTCTATATGCCAAAGTTCAATACAGTGGCGTACTTCATTCCGTATTGACGTGTTTTAGCCAATTCATACGGTGCTTTTGTTATAATGATATCTTTAAATTCAACCGTTGGAATATGATGAAAATTTGAGTTGTCGTAGTTTACCTTGTTATAGAAGTACAGTAAATGTTTCACGCGGATCAGGTCACGTTTTCTACTGAAAAGCTTGCACAATATATGACTATGGTCTGCTGAGTTTAAATCCCGAATAGGGGACTGATTCCTATTTATCTCTTATCGGAAAAACCTGAAATTTTAGTATGATGTTT